>NC_052042.1:1478601-1729784 GCF_015832195.1 Motacilla alba alba
ATTCCCCCACCATCATTCTATTCCCATCCAAACCCGCAATTCTTATCCCCACATCTCTAACACTGAATATTGTCTTTTCTACAGTTATCCCAGTTTAGCCAGAAGCTGCAACTGGAATCAGTTCATTAAATGAGTTTGAAGAGGAATTATTTTGTTTCCAGCCTGACCTGAAAAAGCCAGGGAGAATTCTGCATTTCTCTGTCCCTGAGGGAGGTTCAGCCCAAGAGCTGTGAGGTTGTAAAGAGGGAGCTTGGATTCAGACTGACCTGCTCCTCCCTTAACCCTGTGAACCCCATCCTCACAGAGAACCTGGTCACAGCAACACCAAACTCCACCGAGATATTTTTGCTTGGAAAGCAAGAAGAGATTTCTGTTTTTACGAACACAAATCACTGCTGAATAAACAATACAACTCACTACCACTTGCAAAGTTTTATTATAAAGTGAGATTTCGTGCTACAGAATGAATTGTCTAGATCTCCAGAATCATAAGGAATAACTGTGCACGTGGGGACCAACTGCAGTATTCACAAATAAAAAGAATATACAGCTTCTTAAAACACCTGAACACCCACAGCACTGGCCTGACACTAAAACTGAGTTTGTCTCTTGGCTTTGTAAAATTAAAAATATCCTCCCCTGACAGATATTTCGAACCAGCATCTATAGGAGCCACCCACAACAATTAAGCAAGTCTGGTTTTTTAATTAGTTGTTTAAACCTTCCAACCAAGTTAACAAAAAACCCAATTCTGCTACAAAAAAAAAAAAGTCAGATCCAAACCAGTTATGCAGAATGAAGTGATTGTATCATGAAATCATGGAATGGTTTGGGTTGAAGGGTTCTTAAAGACCATTCAGTTCCAACACTCTGCATGGGCAAGGACTCAACAATTTATTTGTGCCTCTGACACGATGAGGCCCCAGCAGCCACCCAACCTTCCTCCACCCAAAAATCCCTGATGCAGCTCCTTGGAACTCCTCTGAAGGGCTGTCCCAGCACCCTGAGGGTCACCTCCTGCTCCCTGGACACCCCCAGCCCCGTTACCTTGCGCACGTGGCAGGAGAAGAGGATGTTCATGTACTTGTCCTTGCGCTTCAGCTCGTTGGCCACCGGGGTGAAGGAGCCCGAGCTCTGGGGGCTGTCTGGTTTCTGGAAGAGCAGAGACAGGCTCAGGACATGGCTCCCTCCACCCTCCTGTGCTTTGGGAAACCAAATCTTTACACACCAAAATGCTCCAAGGAAGGATGGAGTAAAGGGAAGCGATCAAACCTGCCTAGAGAGAATTTCTTTCAGTCCCTGCTGTTTTCCATTCTATCCAGCATTTTAGTCTCCCAGTGAAGTCTGGCTCTGCCTGTTTGCAGAGCCAGGTGATGGCACTGCTTTAGTGCTGCTGGTGCTGCTCAGGATTCACAAAAATCACTCCTAGTGCAGTGGAAGTCAAGGTTTAGAACACACATGAACAGAGGAAATTTCTAAGTACTTCCCCTCCCAATAAACTAATGCTCACTTTCCCGAATTTTCCCCTTCCAGCACCCCGAGCCCAGGTCCCCTTCACTCACCAGTGCGATGTAGTTGCCCTGCCACGCTCTCTGGAGGCCAATGTCAGCCCTGTGGCCCTTCAGCAGCTCCATGGCAGCCACCTTGGCCCTCAGCTGAGGTAGCATTTCTGGGGGCACGCTCCGGATGAGCTCGGCCGCTCTCCACCTGCCACCAAAGCAAGGTCTGGCTCAGGTCCCCAGCCCGGACCTCGCCCAGGAAGGACTCCTGCTGCCAGAGCAGCACCACTAGGACGCCCTCAGAGTCCTGCCCAGGCATTCCTACAGCTGCCAAGGTCAGTTGATGTTTTAAAGTCAGGTCTCACCTCCAACCCTGACAGGTCTGGGTGCCACACTCCCTATCCCACAGCCACAAGTCAACCACTGGTGTGTCTGCTTGCAATCAAGTGTTTGCAAGCCCTTTTTTGGGCTCATTTGCAGCACCATTCTCCTCTAACAGCTGAATTTGGCCCCTCAGTTCCAAGTGCACCGTGGAATAGGGCAGGGCAGCCCATGCATTGCCCCACACCACACCCCAGCCTTCAGCAGCAGCAGCAGAACTCCAGGGTAAATGCTAAGAAAAGGCTTTTTAGCAGCTAAAATTCTGTAGTTCTGATAACTGAGCTAATTCTGAAAGCAGGACGCTCTCTCGAGACAGGCTGTGGGTGGATGGATGTCTCTCCTGAAAGAGACAGCTGGAGAAAACAACAAAGCTGACTTGATCCAGAGCTGCTGGAACTGCCCTGCAAGCTGATGGCTGGACAGGAGGTCTCTGAAAGCCCCTCCAGCCAACATTTCTCTTATTCAGCCACTTCCAGAAGTCATCATTTCTCAAACTGGAATTGTAACTACTTTGCCTACAGCTTCCCAGAGAAAAAAACCACCAGCCTTTAGATACTGGGAGGTTTAATGAAGGTACAAACACCTGTTCTGCACACAGAACATGGGTGACAAGGGGAACATCACTCATTTTACTGCAGAAAAACACTAGGTTACTACAAGAACTCTTGAGGAAATCCAGAAGATTCTTTTCTTCTCCCCCTCATCCAAGAGCAGCTGCTCTTTCTTTTCAAAACCAACCAGAAGGGCCAGGAAGGGGGCAAGGAAGGAAACACAATGTTTATCACAATGGAACAGCCTGGTCTGGTGGAAGGTGCCCATGGCATGCGGTGGAACTGGATGGGCTTTAAGATCTAAACTGTCCTGGGATTCTGTGATTCAACGATAAATCTTTGGATCAGAATTATCTGCCTGGTCAAGGGCATGAAGCCAGTGACACCCAAATTACGTCCTTCAGCCAGATGTCCCTGGGACTGATGCCCTGTGAAGGCTGACTTAGAACAGAGACTGGGCAGAGCTAAAGAATAAAGTAGGGATTTATTAGGAGGCCTCAATGGATCCACTTGGGGTAGTAAAAGAGCCCAGCCAGGGCTACACCCCAGATGAACTTAAAATGGTCACAAAATGCCTCACCAGTCAAGAGGTCTCTCACTTTTATAACTTCTTGTTGTGATGCACTGAATAGTTATTTAGATGTTTTGCACTGGGTGTTACGTTACCTGAATGATTCCCCTTCCCCTCAGATGTTTTGTCCCTAAGGTGGTCTGTCCCTTGTAGCCCCTCCCTTTGCCCCTCCTCACTGGTGTCCCCTTGGCTGCGGCCTTCCGTCCCCGCCTCCCATTCCGCGGGTATAAATGTCCCTTGGGATTGGAATTCGGTCTCTTTTTTCATCTGGATGGTCTACGATGCTGATGTCCCTTTCCAGCTAATAAAACAGGACATCAGAACCACGTGGAGAAAGAGTGCTTCTCGTCCTTTGCTTCGTCCATGTAGGATCCGTGCGGGCTTAAATCCCAAACTAGCCGGGGGGATTTACAGCCCGAAACCCAAGGATCCTTCAAGTTCTGGTCCATTAGCTCCATATTGGAGTTCATTGTCCAATTCCAGCTCCAGCCCATGCAGTCCCATCCTTGTTTTTCTCTCTTCAGCCCACGTTGTTTGTGCTCCTGGGGCTGAGATCTGGATCATTTGTCCTTGGTCCCCAGCTGGAGCAGGAATTGTTTTGTCTCCCTGCTCTGTGAACAGAGCTCCCCATCCCCAGATCTACACACTACAGCAGCACAGAACCTGAAAAACAGAAAAACCAAAACCTGCGGCAGCAGGCGCGCCACGGCGGGGACGTACCTGTGGAAGATGTCCTGCAGAGCCTCCTGGAAGCGGAGCAGCACCTTGGGCGGGGCGGGCCAGGGGATGGCGCGGCCGCGGTCGGGCAGCTGCCGCACGCCGCCGAAGCGCCGCAGGAGCTGGCGCAGGTGGGCGCGCACCTTGTGGCGCCGGTAGTGCCGCACGATGGTCAGCGCCGCCCGCGTCCGCCGGTAGCGCAGCCGCGCCAGCGTGCCCCGCCACACCTGCAGGGACACAGGCACGGGTCAGCACGGACCGCAGCAGCGCTGCTGGCTTTCCAGACTCCTCCTGTGCCGCGCGGATTTGTAATTTTATTTCGAGGGAAGGGACTTCCTACAGTATTTGCATGGGCCCCCGACGAAGGAGAGGCTTGATGAGGAGGACTCCATTTAATCAGAAGGCTAATTTATTGCTTTGTTATACTATATTATTCTATACTGTATTACATTACACCTAAACTGAATCTGCCAAGCACTCGACTCTGCACACAGCTGCACTCATCTCCTGACTGTCAGTGACAGTCCCCACACACACACACACACACCTGGCCCCGACAGGCCAAGGAAACAAAACACCATCACTTTGGGTGAACAATCTCCACATTGCATTCTACTTTTGCCCAAACACAGGCACAGCAAATGAGATAAGAATTGTAGGCCAAGGAAACAAAACACCATCACTTTGGGTGAACAATCTCCATATTGCATTCTACTTTTGCACAAACGCAGGCACAGCAAATGAGATAAGAATTGTTTTCCTTTCTCTGAGGTTCAGAGAATGTGAAACCCAGAAATATCCTTGGGAAGAATTGTGCCTTGCTTTTCTCTGTGAAGAGAAGTGTGGCTACAGACTTCCCAGTGCCGACCAAATTCAGGTAGAACATGACTGAAAAACATTGTATTTATGACTGCGATCTCCACGTGAGAAAGGCACGGAGCAGAGAGGCCAGAGAAATTATCAAACTGCTGCTCTGGCTCCCCTCTGCTCTGGAGCCAGGCTGGGAGAGCTGGGGGTGCTCACCTGGACATGAGAAGCTTCAGGGAGAGCTCAGAGCCCCTTGCAGGGCCTGAAGGGGCTCCAGGAGAGCTGGACAGGGACTGGGGACAAGGGATAGAGGGACAGGACCCAGGGAATGGCTCCCACTGCCAGAGGGCAGGGATGGATGGGATATTGGGAAGGAATTGTTCCCCGGCACGGGGTGCCCAGAGCAGCTGGGGCTGCCCCTGGATCCCTGGCAGTGCCCAAGACCAGGTTGGACACTGGGGCTTGGAGCAGCCTGGGACAGTGGAAGGTGTTTGCCTGTGGCAGAGGGTGACACTGGATGAGCTTTAAAGTCCTTTCCAACCCAAACCATTCCATGATTCTGTGCTAATTGAGAACAATTATTGAGAAACAATTTAAACTCAGATTAAAGAAATGATTGCTCTGAAGATAGCCTGGGGAATATCTATTCTGGTCATGTGTGGAAAAACAAACAAGTATGCAAACCAAAGGATATTCCCCAAACTTCTGGGATGGGGCCCAGCTTCTCCAGTGTCACTGTGAGTTGTGTTTTGCCTGGAGAGCACCACAACCAGAACACGCAGCAGCTCCTGGGCTTCTCCTGGCACCCCTGCCAGAGGACACTCTGGAAAGTGATGCTGGAAGGCAGCTCCAGTGCTGAGGTGGCTGTGACAGTGACAGTGCACGTGGCTGTGACAGTGACAGGGCACAGCACCAGCCACCAAGGAGGAGCCCCAGGCAGGGGAAGGAGGCAGGTGCTGCTGCCATCCTGTAAGCAGAGGAACTGGCATTCCCTGGCATTCCCCAGGGATCCTTCCCCACCTGTACTCAGCCCCCAACACAACCCACCCAGCAGAAGACTGTATTTGTTTTCCTTGCAGAATTGAACTGGACGGATAACGAGCCTCCCTGCTCACCACGGTCCTGTCACAGACATTATTTCCCTCTGAGAAAGATCCCACAGCACTGCTGGTGCACATCAAGCCTTCTATCTACAGAAGGATTAATTAACTACCCAAGTTTGTTTTCAACACGACAGTTGCTTTGTGAAGCTGATGTCAGAGGCTCTCCTGACAGCTTCACTGACAATCCTGCCATGCAGCCCAGAAAAGCTCATGCAGCAACCAGTGCAGACTGTGAGGGGCTGCTCCTCTCTAGACATGCTCAGTTTAAAGAGACACACTGAGATTTTGGGTCCCAAACCCTTCAAAAGCAGAGAACTCTTTTCTTTCAACCTCTCAGAGTTCTCTCTCCTCGTTCTCCTTCATCCTCGCTGTCCCTGTGGGGGACCTCTCCCTTTCCCTACAGACACAACCCATGGAGCTCTGGCTGAGCCTGGGCAGCTCTTGAGCACCCAGCACTTTATGGAGCATCAAACTCATCAGTGGAGCCCATTTCTGCTCTCACACACCAGAACAGAGCCCAGACCCTGCACAATCCTGCCCACATAGAATCACAGCATTATAGAATGATTTGGGTTGGGAAACACCTGAAAGATCCTCCAGTGCCACCCCCTGCCATGGGCAGGGACACCTTCCACTGTCCCAGGCTGCTCCAAGCCCCAGTGTCCAACCTGGCCTTGGGCACTGCCAGGGATCCAGGGGCAGCCCCAGCTGCTCTGGGCACCTGTGCCAGGGCCTGCCCACCCTCCCAGGGAACAATTCCCAATTCCCAATATCCCATCCATCCCTGCCCTCTGGCAGTGGGAGCCATTCCCTGGGTCCTGTCCCTCCACCCCTTGTCCCTAGTCCCTCTCCAGCTCTCCTGGAGCCCCTTCAGGCCCTGCAAGGGGCTCTGAGCTCTCCCTGGAACCTCCCTTTCTCCAGGCTGAACATCCCTTCTGGTGGAAGGTGTCCCTGCCCATGGCAAGGGGTGGGAGGGGATGGGTTGAGTGTCCCAACCCAAACCACTCTGGGATTCTGAGAACAACCCAAGATGACTGAAGGCAAGGAGCTCCACACCAGCTGCAGCCCCTGCCAGGGCTGCTCTCCGGGAGGGTGTGGGAATAAAGAGCATTTCAGTGGCTGAGAGAAGAGCTGGGGAAGAGGCAAGAGCAGGAAGCACAAAAACCACAACAGAAACTGAACACACCAACCAAACCCAGGGAGCTGGGACTGAGAATCTCATCCCTGTGTGCAGATAAAATAATAAACAACATGTTCCTTATTTACTCCTTGAGGCCATTAGACAGAGAGGAGGCAGCACCCCCTGCACACGTGCTGTGCTCAGCAGCCACTAACCACACTCAGTTTCCACGGTGCTTTGAGCTCAGATCTGGAGCAGCTTCAGCCACGCTGCTGGGAAGCTCGAGGCTCAAAGCTTCCTGCCTAAACCAGACTTGCACAAGGCCTGGATTTCACCCAGTGTGTAAGGCTGGATTAAAGCTGGCATTTCCCTGACTGAGGGCAGAGCAGGCTCTGAAACTCTGATTTGACAGAATCGCCAGCTAGGATGCAAAAACTGAGCATCCAAAGAGTGCTGGGGATATTTTTTTAAAGAAAAGCAAAGAAAATTTTGATTGCTTGAGATAGTTAAGCATAGACTGAAGAGGCATAAAACGTACCTGTAAGGGATGTATGGACAACAAACAAAATCAACTGGGCAAAACCCTACTGCCAAGTTCTCATTTTTGAATTTAGTAAGAACAGAAATGAGGAACAAAGGGCTCCAGGCTGCAGTGAACAATCCTTGGGTGTTACAGAGGATCTCAGGAAAAGGACCCACACAGTAAATCTGTGTAGGCTGCTCAAGACTTTGCGGAGCCTCACTTCTGCCAGCTGTTCCCTGGACCATTGGAGACACAGAGCAAAGTCTTGGTTTTGCTTCCTTGGGCTGGAGGCAGCCATGCTGTTGAGGGAAGTCTCTTGCTGTGGTTACTTCTCCCACCAGTCAGACACCCCTGGAACAAAGGCTGGAACAGATTGCCCCCATGTTGTATCAGCTGCATCGCTGCAGAAATTGGCTTCACAGCAAGAGGTGTCACAATTGTACAAACACTGGCCTCCCAAATCCAATTATCCACCTCAGACATGCCCCTGGCTACACACACAGCACACCATCAATGAAAAGCGTGTTCTCAAATCAAGTTGTCATAACTGGAGAACCCCCTGCCAGTGAGGACCTTCCACAGCACCACGGCAGAGCCTCAAAGGTGAGGAAACAAAGGGAAGGACAAACTTCTCCCAGGGAATGGGGGCCAAATATGTTCTAAATTAACTGTTTTTCTGGCTTGGTGGTTTTCTTTTCCACTGCAGGGCTCATTGCAGCTCAATGTCATGAGCTCAGTAATGCTGAGCTGCCACATGAGCCAGGTGACCTGGCTGCCCCATAGCCCCATGGAGCCTTCCAGAAACACGGAATGGTCAATCCTGGGGACAAGAGGAGGTGTCAAGGCAGAAAACTCCCTGTTGGGCAGGTACCTTGCGTAGCTGTGAGCAGCAGGACATAGATCAGACAAACAAGGATCACAGAATCCTGGAATCACAGGATGGTTTGGGTTGGAGGGACCTTAAAAATCATCCAGTTCCAACCCTCCGCCTTGGGCAACCTTCCACTGTCCCAGGTGGCTTCAAGCCCCATCCATCCTGGCCTTGGACACTTCCAGGGATCCAGGGGCAGCCACAGCTTCTCTGGGCAGCCTGTGCCAATGCATTTCCAGAACAGGCAGCTCCAGGAGGCTGGAGTGCTCCTGCCAACTCACACCTTCCTCAGGTTTAAATATTGGGAGACCTCTCTCTACCCAATGCACCTTTTCAGTTCTCCCCGACCTCCAGTTCATAACTCAAGAACACTGAGCCCTGTAAAATGAAATGAAACACATCAAATTTCCAGAGGGAAGTTTACACAGCTGTAACAGATTCTCCTGTTGCAAAGGTACTGCTCTATTGTGTGTTGGGGGCCAAGGAGGGCCAAACCCCAACGAGGGGCATGCAGGGTTCTGTTTCTCCCCTTTATGCCTCTGCACCCAAGGTAAGATCCAAGGGATTTTCACGCCCAGTTCCAAAGGGATCCAGTAGATCATCCCTCTGAGACCTGACAGCCACGGGCACCTCAGAATTCCCACTTCCACCCAGCCACATGCCAGCCAGCTGGGGGCATCAGAACATGCATCCTTACAGCCAGAGTAAAGCAGCCTGGGATGGCAGAGCCCTGCGCCATCCCTCCCACAGGCAAGAATAAATCCATACTTCCCTTTCCCCCCTCCTGTGGCTTTCCCTGCTGGTTAACCTGATTTCCCATGGGAATGAGACTGAAGATCATCCTGTCCCTGCCTGACCTCCTGAGATTGCCCTGACAGCTCCCGAATCCTGAGCCAGCTCCCAGCCAAGCTGACAGAGGAGCAGGAGCCTCCACGAGGCAAAGTCCCTTTATCTTTCAGGAAAAATCAGCCACAGGGCAGAAGGAGCTTGAAATCAGAGTGACATTGCTGGAACAGCTTGTCAGAGCCAGTTCCAGTTCCAGAGCCATCTGCCTCTCCAGATCCCAAATCCCAAGCAGCAGACACAGAGCCACCGACTGCCAGCCAAGCACCACAGGCAGAGGAGCCCAGCAGGCTCTGGCAGCTTCCCAGAGGGATGAGGAGGTGGAAATGTGTGTGGGGCACGAGGAGGGGGTGGAGGATGCCATGGCTCCCAAAGAACCAGTCTGATGGCAGTTTTCCAAGTGACCCTCTGGAGCAGCCTCCAGGGCAGTGCCATCGATCAGAGCCCAGGGACCGAGCAGGAGCAGAGGGACAGGACACGGACTGGATTGTCCCCAGGAGGAAAGCCCAAGGAGACACAGCAGGGGAGAGGAACAACCAGCAGCATGTGCTGATTCCTCAGTGTGAGCAGGCAGGGAAGGGCCCACGAGCAAACCATGGACGCAAGAGCAGAGACAATGATGATTATGTTGAAAATGAAAGGAGTTTCTGGTCTTAAAAAACCCCCAAAGAGCACCATAAACCAAAAAACAAACCAAACAGCATTCCCCCATCCAGCTCCCATCCGTGGTCTCTCCTCACCTCTTTCAATACCTTTGCCTTCTCTATGCTTTGTCCTCCTAAAATTCAGGGGAGGAAAAATGAAGAGGGCAATGGAAATCAGGACTGAAGGGCTAAGAGAGGGATAGAGAGAAAGGAAAAGGTTGGAAAATCGAAGTCTGAACACAGTTCAAACTCCTGAGCATTACAAAGAATATTTATTTCTATACAGCTGCTCCCAGTGAGGACGTTCCTTGCTGCTCTTTATTCACTCTCCAGAGACCTCTGCCAATTCCACAGTGTTTTAAATGGGATAGTTGATAGAAACATCAACGATGGAATCCCAAATCCCAGCTGGAAGGGACCTTAAATCCCATCCAGTCCCACCCCTGCCATGGGCAGCTTCCACTGTCCCAGGCTGTTCCAAGCCCCATCCAACCCAGCCTTGGACAGTCCCAGGGATGAGGCAGCCACAGCTTTCCTCCAGTCCCTTTTATTCCCCCAGTTAAGGCCACCCCACAGGTGGAAGTGACCCCCGGGGACACAAAAAGCTTCAGACCAAGGGATCTCCTCCTGCACAGCCCTGGCTTCAGTGATCCCAGCAGTTTTCCAAGGGATGATCCCGCTACTCCCAGTGCAGCAGCTCCTTTGGCAGCTTCTAAATCAGGGACTTGCACAAAACAGCATTCAGCCAAAGCAAGAGACACATCCCAGCTTGAGGGAAGCACTGATTTTTTTTTTCCTAAAGAATATTTAATTCACTTGTTTTTTGATTAAAATTTAATAAATTAAAATTCAGATGAATGGCAGGGGAGATCTGAACATACCTTTAGAATCAGTTTAAAAACCTCACTGAGCTTCCAACAGAGTTTCTAAGATTAAAGAAACCTCACATCCAAGATCACACCCATCACCTCAGCAGAACATAAATCCTCCAGACCCATCTATGCATTATAGCCTTGTCTGCAGGCTGCAGGCTCTTCCATGCTCTGAATGTGCCATCAAAAATGAGAAAAAAAGGGAAGAAAGAAAGGAAAACAATTAAATGGGCCCTACGGAGCACAGGGAAAGCCAGCAGAGCAGCCAGGGTGGGCCCAGGATGCAGCCTTGCCTGTACATCTCCCATGGAAAAAGGGATAATCTAGATTTGACCTAGATGCTGCAATCCCTGCGAGTGCAGAAGAAAACCCACACAGCTCCCAGTCTAAACACATGAGTGAGCAAACAAATGCCCAGGATTCAGCAAACAAACCCAGCTTGGCTAAATTAAACCTCAGAGTGGTATTTTGGAGCAGCTCTGCAAGGAACCAAACCTTGGGAAACTCCTCCATCCCTGCTGCACCACCAACACCTTCTCCCACCACCCTCCTTCGGCCCAGCCCGGACTGCTCCATGATCAATATTCCATCTGTCCCAACCCATGGCTTGCCCTCCAGGCAGCCCAACTAGTGAAAATCAAAGAATTCAGGCAGGCACGAAGCTCCCTGCTCAGCTCTGAAGGCTGTCACACGGGCAGGTCATTAAATATTTACGTGCCAGCGCAGAGCAGCCGCGCGTGCGGCGGCCACGGGGCCTCGGGGAAACGCTCCCCTCTGCAGTGACCCCAGCCCCGACTGCTCCAAAGGGACACCTCCCCACACAGCAGGGTGGCTCAGAGCTCACTCACAGCCCCAGCGTGTGATCTGCCTTTTCCTGGTTTGAGTCAACGTGGATCCCATAAAGGTTTGAGGCAAAGGGTTTAAAGCAAAGGCTCCCTGTTCTCCCAGATCACCTCAGAGAGCAGCGAGGGGGAAGAGCTGCTGCATTTGCTGAGAGCAGTTTTCTCTTTTCACATAAGTCAGCTGAACAATGTTCATTCTATTGCTTTGCTTAATAGCAACGATATTCCACAGGCTGGAAAGAGAGAAGGGTCCCACTCTGAGATTAATTAGCTGGCACTAACAAGAGCGTGTTCAATAATGAACATAAAAATCACCAAAGGAGCCATGCTTCAGCAGGTCCCAGGTGTGGGATGCAGCCACATCTCAGCTCCAGGTTCCTCCTGCAGCTCAGCCACAACTGCAGCAAACACCCTCCGTGCTCTGGGACAGGGATGAGATTCTCAACCCTGGGAAAGCTCCCAGCCATCCCCCCACATGGAGCTGCTGCTCCTTGGGTGCCCTTTGTGGTGTCCCATGGGCCTGACAGGGCACCTTGTTAATCCTGGCTGCACCTGAAGGATTTCCTGCCTCTGGCAACACCAGGAACCACAGAATCTCCTGAAGGAATTGTGCTTTTTGCCCTTTTTTACCCCACATTGGCAGCTCTGTCACAGCTCAAAGCAGGCTTAAAGACACCTTGAGGTGCAGCAGATCAGAACCTTTGAAAAGGTGGAAAGCTCAGGCACAACAAAAGCTCATTCCCTCCCATGATAACAATGTGGAAGTGTCAGCAGCAAGGGCTGAATCTGCTCTTCCCAATTTGCCTGTGGTACACCTGGATGAGTGTGGAAAAATATCCTCTCCAGCTGTGGAAGGCAGAGATAGAACCCGGAACGATTTCCAAGATCAGAGCCACCAAAGTTTGGTTTAACCAACTCATCAGAGCACAAATGTTCTCTATGATGCTGGCAAAAGGTCCAGGGAAGAGTTTGGGCTTTTCTTTGTGTTTTGTTTTTCCCCACCTGTAATGGAAATGATAAGCCAAGCTTTAAGGTGGCTCCAACAGCCATAAAGCTCCAGGTGACCCAGCTGGGACACCAGACCCTGGGACAGGCTATTTCCCTGCTCTCCATACTCTGCTGGACTGTATTTTACACAGTGGGGCACACTCACAGCACCCCCTCTCCTCCTCTCTTGCTCAGCAATAATGGATATTTACGCTTATTTAAGTTGCAGAGTGTTTCCCCAGCATTTCCTGGAGCAGAAGGACACAAAGAAGGTATTCAGGTGTCTGCAGGTACCTGCTACTGAAAGGGCAGGATCCAGCTCTCCTGCTTTTCTCCCACAGGCAAGTCTCCCATTCTTGCCATTCCTCTGAAGCCAGCTGAGCCATTGTGGGGCTAAACTGACAGAAATTCCCTCTTTTCTTCCAGTTTTTTGGTAAGAGGCAAAGCATTTTTAAAATGCATTGGCATTTTCTGGGTGGGCAGGGTGGATTTCTTTGCCTCAATGCCTTCTCTGGAAGCAGGCAGGGATGCTCCTAGCCCAGGGAAGGGGAGCAGCATGGGAGGAGCTGTGGGATCAGTCAGTGTTAGTGCAAGGGATGAAGCCAGCTCTTCCTCTTCCCTGCACCTGGTCCAGCCCCGCTCCTCAGGAAGGAGCCACAGCATCTCTTGTCACAGCTCCTCCCTGCCAGAGCCTCTCCAGATCAAAGCCTGGGTCCGGGATACAAATCCACACGGCATTATAGAGCTGCCCCTGCTGACAGCCAGCACGGAAACAGCCTGGGTCCAGAGGCAGACCCACTGCATCCCTTCCAGCTGGGTCACTTCTGGCTTCTGTCCCTCGGTAACCTGTCAGGAAACACCTCCCGTGTCCACGGAGGAGCTTCCCCGTGTGGCTGAGGCTTCCCTGCGTCCTGAGCTCCCAGGGCTCGTGGGGCTGGAGAGGGAAGGTGAAACAGGGAACGATGACACGGAACGATGACACGGAACGCTGACACTTCAGCCACGGCTCTGTGCTGCTCTCCCCGCGGGCTGGGCAATGTTGCCATGGTGATGGCAGCTGCCGAGCCTCTGCAGAGCCCATCTGGCTCCAGGGACACGCCGGGATGCCCAGGAACACCTCGGGATGCCCGGGGCACGTCCCAGGGCCGGCCCTGCCCCTGCCAGCCGCGCTGCCCCCGTGGCTGGGCTGTGTCCCAGGAGGGGCCGGGCCGCACTCAAGGACATTCCTGCTGCTTCCTGCCAGGCAGGAAGATTTCGGAGCGATTTCCATGCGCAGCTGTGCCGGCCTGATAAAATGCCACCGAAATAGTGCAGTAAATGACAGTGACAGGAGCCGTCATCTGCGCAGCCCGCACGTGCCGCCTGCCCGGGCTTTCTTCCCCGAACAAAGCTCTGCTCTGCACAGCTAATGAGCCTGCGGGAGCCTTTCCAAGGGCACGAAAAGCAGCAGAGCTTCATGGCAGCTTTTTTTCTTTTTTTTTATTTGCATGATTAACATTAGAGCTGCTCCATTTGCATTCAGGGTGACAATCACGGAGCTGGCAGGAGCACAGGTACAGCAAATAAACCCTAAAGCACCACACGAAGCAACCTCAGCTGGGGCTCCTGGAGTGACCCTTTGGTGTGATGTCCCTGCTGCCATATGGGGTTTGTGACACTGGACACAGCTCTCACTTGCTGAATTCTCCTGGAGCCAGCAAGTTGCCACGGTTAAATCACATCACATCTGCTCACTGACTGCGTTGGGGCAGAAGGAAAATTACAGCCTGGAATCTCACTGACATTTTACCACGGAAAAAAAAAAGGAGCCTGAAAGATAAATCTAAAGTGAAGACATCCCAGAGATGTGGAATAAAAGAAAGTAAAATTATCTATTTAAACTAGAAGAGAGAGAAGTCAGTTTTAATTCAATTGAACCAAACTGGTAAGCACCATTACACAAAGGCAGCAGCACTGTTTGGAGGGTTAAGGGTCACTGCACGATGAAGCTCTCCAGATAATTACTGAGTCCCTTCTGGAATGCCTCGTGATTTGCAGGACGGCCATAAGGCACAGAATCCACATCATTAGAAAAAGAGCTGCTAAATGTGGATTCTTTCACTCACACTCATTCCTGTGCAGAGGAAAACACCCCTGGGCCCCAGGCTGGGATCAGCTGCTCTAAGGCTGCTCTCACATCTGCCTCAGCTTGTGTCACACAAGTGCCCATTGTCAACACCACATTTCATCTTCTCTTGTCTTTCCCTTTTCCTAAATTCACATTTGAGGACCTCCAATGCAACAGAAGGCTCAGTTATTTAAAAGAAAATCAAATCCTTCTAGATGTGCTCACAGTTTGCTCCCTCAGCCTTTGATGCTCACGGGTAAAACTACAGAAGGAAAAAAGAGCAAGAATTAAATTTCCCTGTGAGTTGTTAATGAACAATTGAAAGCCAGTTGAGAACAGAAATGACAGGCAAAACTGTCTTAAAGCTTTCAGAGCTCGGAGAAGGCCTCATCAGATCCCTCCTCTTTGATTTCTGATTGTTGACTGTACCTTTTCCAGCACTGCCCGACTCCACCGGCCCCATCTGCCGGCAGCAGAGCCAGGGAGGGATCCCAGCCAGGGCTGGGAGCAGAGTGCACAGCAAACAAGAGAAACACTGAAAATGGAGACCAAGTCAAGCTTTTGTCAGGGAGATTTAACACTGTACAAGATCTCTAATCCATACCTATGGATACCAGCTCAACACCTTCTCTTTAGCTGATGGGCTGTTTAATAAGCACTCGGTGATTCATTGAGTGTTTCTTGGTTTAGCTGTGAGCTCCAGGGCTCTGAAAAGCTCCTCTGCATCCCCCTGGCAGCCCCATTTGAGAGCGTGGTTAAAGAACCTCCAGTGAGTGAGAGCAGAGAGGGTTCAGCTACAGGGAAGGAGCTCCAGAAGGACATCCAGATTTCTGCAGAGTCCTCAGTACCTTGAGCACTGGAGAAGGAGTTTGTCTTTTATGATTCTTTATGATGTAAGTTAGAACCCCCTGAAGATTTCTTGCAGAAAAAGAACAAAAAGATGCCTCCATGTGCTGCTCCAGTCCTCAGGTAGACTCATGTTGGTCCCTCCTCACCCCACAGAGAGCAGGACACTGGGCAGGGAGGTTTGTGAAACCACAGGACAACGTACACCAGCATTTTAATGTCTGTCCCTTTTTCTGACTGTGGCAACAAGGAAACCCCCAGAAGCACCACAGTTATTCTACACCTGATGCCACACAAACCCACTGCAGCAAAACCCTTTGCTTGTGGAGCAAAGGACTCGATCCATTACACCCAAGCAGGTTATTTATCTTCCAGCCCTGCTGTCTTTGATGCTGAGCCCACTCCAGATCCAGCCCAGACAATGTAATTCTGGAGCTAGCAGCAAACTCACAAAATTGGCAAGTTGCTGTTAAAATTGTGCCTCTCACTGGATTTGTCTGAGGGAGGAGCTTGGAGCTCACTGAGCCATGATCTGCTCCCACAGCAACACAGCCTGGGGCTCTGAAATTATTCTCCAGTAGCTACACCTTGCAATTTCCAAAAAGGTCACCCCTCAATTGCTCCCTGGTTTAATATGAAAGCTGGAGTCACCTGGGAGCAAGCAGTCCCTCCTGCAGCTTTATTCCACAAGGAGTTCATTAGCTCACCCATTCCTGGGGAGAAAGAGACTCTGGGTTGGAGCAGAGGCCCTGTGATGTCCCTGAAAGCATGGAAGTGGCTCCAGGCAGGAAATTCCTCCCTAGAACCCCTGGTGAGCACGGGAGAAGCAGAGCTAAGGATCCAGGAGCACCTCCCAGGGGGCATGGGAGCCCCAGAGATCAGCCCCAGGCCAGCCCAAAAGAATAAAACAGATGGAAAAGTGCTCCCCATTCCAGGGAAAGAAGGTAGGAGATGTTGAGAGTCCAAGGAAGCTCAGCAGCAGTACATGCTCAGAACAGGGAACAAAACTCTGAACCACAAAGCTCAGAGAAAGGCAGGGCTGGCATCCTCCACAGCCTGAGCTTGGCCTTTCCAGAAAAACCCACTGCACACAAAAGGTGCAGAATTCCCTACTAAATACAAACCATTCAGCACAACAAATACCAAGAGGCCAACCCCAGACTCCCATCCTGGTCAAACTGCTTGGGTTTCCAGGAAGGGAATCACGTCCAATGCACTGCAGACACCACAAATATGAGTGTTCCAGAGAACTCAGAGCTTCCGGGGGGAACTTCTCCTTCAGGCTCTTCCCCATTCAGCCTGCCAGGTTTGGAGAGTTTGTGCAAACCTGTGTTCCCTGCAGAGCTTTTGTTCTGTCAAGTTTTTACACCCATCTGTCAGCAGTTTCTATTTGTGAGGGACAGGAATGGGTTCAGAGGTTCTGTTCTTTCCCAGGTCCCAAGAATTTCACACAAGATACACATTTTAACAAATTAGTTTCTAAAAGTCTTGAATTAATCCACGTTGCCTGGCAGGGCAAAAGCAGGCCCACCATTTCTGCTCTTTGCCAGACAGATCTTGCTCACACACAGTTTTCAGGAGGTGCTAACACCAGAGAATCACGGGATGGTTTGTGTTAGAAGGAGCCCAAAAGCTCCCCCAGTCCCATCCCCTGCCATGGGCAGGGCACCTTGCACTTGACCTCTCCACTTGACCCCATCCAGCCTGGCCTTGGGCACTTCCAGAGATCCAGGGGCAGCCCCAGCTGCTCTGGGCACCCTGTGCCAGGGCGTGGTGGGACTGGGCTTTAAAGTCCCTCCTGATCCAAAGCAGCCTGGAATTCTGTGATTCCACATTTCAGCCACAAAAGTCTCTCAAGCTCCCAGGCATCCTCCTTCCACTGAGAACAGAGCAACTTTTAAAACAGTTTTAAACACCTTTTTGTAGCCACATTTCTCTTCACAGAGAAAAGCAAGGCACAATTCATCCCAAGGATATTTCTGGGTTTCACATTCTCTGAACCTCAGAGAAAGAAAAACAATTCTTATCTCATTTGCTGTGCCTGTGTTTGGGCAAAAGTAGAATGCAATGTGGAGATTGTTCACCCAAAGTGATGGTGTTTTGTTTCCTTGGCCTGTCAGGGCCAGGTGTGTGTGTGTGTGTGTGGGGACTGTCACTGACAGTCAGGAGATGAGTGCAGCTGTGTGCAGAGTCGAGTGCTTGGCAGGTTCAGTATAGATGTAATGTAATATAGTGCAATATAATATAGAATAATATAGTATAATAAAGTCATTAATTAGCCTTCTGATAAGATGGAGTCCTCCTCATCATTCCTCTCCCTCGTCGGGGGCACCCTTGTTCCGAAACCTTTTTAGGTGCTACAGCTCCCACCACACCAAGGCTCCAGAGAGCACCATGGAAAGAGCCCTAAAAAAATCCAGCAGTGACCAAAGTGCAGCTGTCGGGAACCTGTGCAGCAACAGAGCCAGAAAGGAGAGCGAGGGTGGTGTAAGGAACTCGAGCTGAGCTTCCGAGGCAGTGGAAGCTTTACCTTCTGCAGGAAGAGGACGATCCTGACGAGCATCTTGGCGTGCAGCTCCTCCAGGGTGAACAGAGTGCGCGGCGTGCGGATGAAGAGCTTGGTCTTGCCGTAGGCCACGTCGTGCTGGAAGCCGTGGCACTCGATGAGCTTCCTCACAGCCTCCTTGTCTGAGGGGAGCTCGTGGTTGGGCCAAGTGAATTCAGAGATCATCTTGTACCTGGAATTAAAAGGTACCGTTTGCAAATGTGAGCTTGCCACCAAGGTGCTAGAGAAGGGCAAACTTCCACTGGTTTTAGAAAAAATTATCAGTTAAATGGTTATAAAACTGAATATAGATGGAAGAGTCTGAAGACATCCTCTGTGGGAATCATGAACCTCAAAATACAAGGAAAATTACTACAGAAGATGCATGATTTTGTGAGATACTGCAAAATAATATCGGGAGGAGCTCAATCCATCAGCACTGAACTGATGCAAGGGAACAAACTCAGCATTGGCCTCCTGCAGATTTGTCCCATTTTTCACACCTTCAGTATCCAATTTTAATTTTTGTTTGTTTGCTTAGGTTTTGTTGGGTTTGGGGTTTTTTTTGTAAGGAAGGAAAGCATTGTTTTGTTCACATTCTGCATGAGAAGCCACCTGCAACCAATTCCTCTGTCAGAAAACCTGGATTCAAAAATTCTGCAAATATTTTTTTCTCATGCATCACTTTGGGAGTAAGTTCTAACAAACTGTGTCACTTCCCACCACAGCAGAGCTTTGGCTGCCCCAGTCTGTGCAAACACTGCCTGTAACTGCGGGTCAGCCACTCCTCCCATCCTCACCTTCCAAACTCCATTTTCCAGTACAGAGAAATGCAGACTGGAAAAAAGACATCTACAAATCAAACCTGAAGCACCGGCATCAGCCCAAGCTCTGTAAGGTTTACCAGCCCAGGAAATGCTGATTAGGGGAACAGGCGTTTGCAAAAAGCAACAGTGAATTTTCTGCGTAAGATTTATGGACATAATAAGAGCTGAAATAGACGTTTTCCCTGGAATGGAACCCGCAGCCGTGTTTTAAATAAAACAAGCACTAAGCGAGCGCAGCTACTTCGCACTTCAAAGCCCCCAGCCAAGGCAGGCGTGGATCTCAAAGCTTCACACGCTCTCAGCTCTCAGGTACACTCAAACGGCCTCACAACACCCCTTTTCCTGGGAGGGGCACGGCAGGAGGCTCGGAAGAGCCTGAACGGAAACACATCCCAGCGCCCATTCATCCATCAAATTAGCCTTTGGAAGGGGGCAATGGAGGTGCTGAAGCAGGGAACACCATCCCCGGGGGTTACAGGGATCTCACTGATAAATAAACAGGATTAAAAACCTCCCTTCAGACTCCCAG
Organism: Motacilla alba alba; assembly: GCF_015832195.1. NCBI lineage: Eukaryota > Metazoa > Chordata > Aves > Passeriformes > Motacillidae > Motacilla > Motacilla alba. Next base: position 1,497,787 of record NC_052042.1, read on the forward strand.
GAGCAGATTTAGCACGTGCTGGCAAAAGCATTCCTGCTCTCACACCCACAGACATCAGTGCTGCACACTGGATTCTCTGCCCTCTTCTCATCAGGAAAATGTTCCTGCAATAGTTCACTCACTGGGAAATAGCTCTCACCTCGAGACAGTTCTGTTAGGAAAAACAAAAAATAAAAGAGGAAAGCACTGGCAGTGCACCCCCTCGAGCTGGGAACAAGGCTGGGAAACAGGCTGTGGATCAGGATGGGATCCAGGCTATGGACCAGGCTGGGACCCAGGCTGTGGATCAGGATGGGATCCAGGCTATGGATCAGGATGGGACCCAGGCTATGGATCAGGATGGGACCCAGGCTATGGATCAGGATGGGATCCAGGCTATGGACCAGGCTGGGACCCAGGCTGTGGATCAGGATGGGACCCAGGCTATGGATCAGGATGGGATCCAGGCTATGGATAAGGATGGGACCCAGGCTATGGACCAGGATGGGACCCAGGCTATGGATCAGGATGGGATCCAGGCTGTGGATCAGGATGGGACCCAGGCTATGGATCAGGATGAGACCCAGGCTGTGGATCAGGATGGGACCCAGGCTGTGGATCAGGTTCAGATCCAGGCTATGGATCAGGTTCAGATCCAGGCTATGGATCAGGCTGGGATCCAGGCTATGGATCAGGATGGGACCCAGGCTCTGAGCCAGGCCTGCCCCATCAAGGAGCTCAGGAGAGAAGGGATGTCAAAGCACTGAAAACCTGCCCCAAGTGTTAATCCAAGTGTTAAACCCTCTGGCTCCTTCCCACAGGCATTAAAGACACCCCAGTGCTGTTGCCCCCCTTCCCTCCCAGGCACAGCAGGTGGAACATCCCAGCTGTCCCTCTGTTCCCACTGTCCCCACGGGTGTCACACAATGGCACCAACTCCTTCCCTGCAGCACATGGGTGGCCTGGATGCCACAGCCACTCACAGTCCTGGCCTGGTGCTAATTATAGCCAGGCAGGGTCTGGAATAAATCTGCTCCCTGACACCACAGCCCTGCCCCTCTCCTGCCTGCAGATCCCCACAGCTCCCAAGGTCACTCAGACATGGAACACCCCCTTCCAAACACCTTTGTTTCTCCTTCCCCTCTGTACCTCCCCATGGAAACACCCAACAGCCACTGAGGCTGCTCCTGGAGCTAACATCTCCCAGTTCAGCTCTCCTAAAAACCAAGATTTCTGGAAGCCACTAAATGGTGAACCTTTAATGAACAATGCTGGGTGTGCAGCTGCAGCTGGGCCTCCCTGTCCCTTCCCAGCCTGCTGTTCACAGCTCTCAGCGTTGATTCCCAGCTATGTTTGACATGGCCTGCAGTAGGCATATGGATGCCTCTGTGTGGAAAGGGTTGGGTTACACTCACAAACCCCTTCCTGAAACCCAATCAGCTTTTTTTTTTTAATGGTAATTTATAGATTAAACCAAGAGAATGCACCCCATCTGTGTAAGTGCCATGTGTGTCACCCAACTGGATGATGCCATGATCACAGGAAGGGACAGCCTGCCCTGGTCCAACAGAAAATACTTCAAATTGGAAAGGGTAGCCTGGCTTGCACAGAGCTCAAAGGAAGGTTTTCTTTATCCAAGGAAAGCTTGAGAAGGACATTTATAATGGTCTTAACTGTGCTTTACTTCATTCCCTACTGAGAGGAGATATCACCTACCTTAGGATTTAGGGCTAAATATCAACAAACTCTTCTCCTACAGAAAGAGAAGGTATTTTTCTGCTTTTATTTTCCTCCTTTTTTAATTTAGAAAAGCCATTGCAGACCAGGCTTGGAGCAGCACCACACACACACACACACACAGTGTCTGATCCCTCGCTCTGGATGTCAAATCCCACTCCAGAGCTGGGCAGGACTCCTGTTCCAGCAGCCCAGAAGCTGAAGCAGTTGCCATGTGCTGGTTTGGTTTCCTGGCTGCAAACACTGTGGGACTGGAGCTCACAGGCCTCATCAAACATTCATGAAAAACAAAGCAGCTGTTTATATTAATAGTGATTATACAAATCTTAAGAGTAAATTGTAATGAATTCCACATGTGAGGTGAAAGTACACTCTATCCACTGCAGAATGGTTCAGGAAACTGAACCCCAACACTGCAGACTGGATTTAGAAAGCCAGAGCCTTTAATTCCACCTTGGGTATTATGATATATCCAGGCAAATCTCGACTGTGAACAGCAAAGGATCTTTCACAGCACTTTTTTCTAACTCATGACATCCCACCTGCTTGGACAGTTTAATTTTTTTCTATTATCACAGCCCTTTTCTCACCTGATTCAATAACAGAACAAAAATTCCATTCACTGTTCCATCAGAGCAGGTTGAACTTGCAGGGCCCACGTTAATTTAGTGGAGCCTTAAGACAAATTTCAATCTAAAGCATGTCATTTGTCACACGTCTGGTAGGAATTAAGAGGGCAAGAAGAACCAAAACCACACTTAATGGGGTCATGATACCATCCCCTTTTCAGACTTTCCATTTTAAAATCCAGGGGTTTCTCCCACATAATGTCACCATGCACCATCATGTGCTCCCCCAGACACACCACCTCTGGCTACAACAATTAGCTGATTCAGAGAGAAAACACCAGTTAATTAGCTCAGGTTTTAGGGTGAGACTCGGGGGAAGCTCCTCATTACACATTCCTGCTGCAGATTAACACAGCCAGTGAGTTTCAGCAGACAAGGAGCTGAGCCTGAGCAGCACCTCAGCACAGCTGAAGCAGAGCAGCCACCTTGGCACAGCAGAAACAGGGCATCCACACTCCTGGGGGATCTGTATCAGCCTGTCCAGGAGCTGAGTTAAACCAAGCACAGCCTCAGGAGCTGGGCAGTGCCTGGCAGCCTGTGGCATTCACATTCTCTGAACAGAGAGAGAGAGAGAGAATTCTCTCTCACGGGATTTTTCCTGGAGAAGCACAGAGAGAAGAAGATAAAACAATTCTTATCTCTCTTCTCTGCTTCTGTTGTTTTTGCACATGTGGAATGTGTTAGGAAGATTGTTTACCTGAAGTGATTTGTCAATTGGATTCTGCTGAGGATTGTTTTGTTCCCTTGGCCAATTGGAGAAAAAGCTGTGTCCTGACTGTTGGGAGACAGTCACAAGTTTTCTTTAGTATGTAATTTAGTATAGTATAGTACATCTTTAATATAGTATTAATGTAATATAATATGTTGCCACATTTCTCTTCACAGAGAAAAGCAAGGCACAATTCTTCCCAAGGATATTTCTGGGTTTCACATTCTCTGAACCTCAGAGAAAGGAAAACAATTCTTATCTCATTTGCTGTGCCTGTGTTTGGGCAAAAGTAGAATGCAATGTGGAGATTGTTCACCCAAAGTGATGGTGTTTTGTTTCCTTGGCCTGTCGGGGCCAGGTGTGTGTGTGTGTGTGTGGGGACTGTCACTGACAGTCAGGAGATGAGTGCAGCTGTGTGCAGAGTCGAGTGCTTGGCAGATTCAGTTTAGGTGTAATGTAATACAGTATAGAATAATATAGTATAACAAAGCAATAAATTATCCTTCTGATAAGATGGAGTCCTCCTCATCATTTCTCCCTGCCACGGGGGTCATCCTGTTTCAATAATAATACAGTTTTAATAAAGCAATTGTTCAGCCTTCTGAGGAGTCAGCTGCCAATCTCTCCCTAGGTCGGGGTCCCTGGTTTTGCTGCAGGCAGCCTCTCTCACCTGTGCAGGAACTTCTCGTAGGTCTGGCGGTAGGCGAAGCCGGCGCGGCGCACGCGCACGTTCTCCAGCAGCCCCAGGTACTCCACCTGGTGCCGGCAGCGCTCCTCGTCAAAGAGATGCGGCGACTTCTTGTCGTTGGGCTTGATGCAGCGCACGTAGTAGGGCTCCTGGGGACAGAGGACAGCAGTGTCACCCCGGCAGAACGCCTCGTGTGCAGACACAACCCTCCCTGCGGCAGCTGTGAGTCCAGCCCGCGAGGTCCGGCTGCGCAGCACAATCAGAAGTGACAATAACAGTGTTTAAGGAAAGCCTGGATGTGGCACTCAGCGCCATGGTCTGGGTGACAAGGTGGTGCCAGGTCATAGGAAGGACTCAAAGGTCTTTTCCACCCTGGCTGACTCTGTGACTCAATGTTCTCCTTACAGGAGCCAAGTGTTCCCCACTGGAGCTCCACTGGCCTTTGCTGTGCACCCGCCCAGCACCACATCCCCCTCCTTCCCCACTGTGAGGACAACAGTCCTCAGAAAAGATATCAAACCCATGGAACTCATGGAATTCACTGTCCTGCTGGATGTGGCTTTGCCTGCATCATCTCCAAAAGCAGCCTGGTCACTCCATCACTGTGCTGAGCCCAACACCCCCAGCTCCAACACAGCTGAACAACGGGAATGATGGAGCCCCAAACGCAGCTGCCTCCAGCCCACCCGTTCCTCAGAACAAACACAGGCCACCAGCATGTGAGTTCCTCTTTCTGCACCACCTGGGACTTGCAGGGGGCAGGGAAGGTGGAATGGGGATGGGTGGCTTTACTCCACCCTGCAGAAGTCCTGCCCTGCGCTGCTGGGGCTGACCCTGGATGTCCAGGTGAGTCCCACGGGGTCACACTCCTTTTCCTGCCAGCCCTCCTGCACCCTGAGGTAAGCCACACACAGCACTGTTGGAGCATTTTGACGTTTGCTTTCATTTTTATGAGATTAAAGGTAGTTTTTGTTTAGGCCAATATGATCTGTAGCCTTGAGGGGTGGCTACAAAGCTTTCAAACTTATGTACTTTCATCCCACTGGCTTTTGGAGTTCATTCATTTCTTCCTCTTCATGGCTGGCCTTGGCTATCCCACTTCTAACTTTGTTGGTGTGTGGAAAAGCAATTAATAATCAGAGAATCACAAACATTCTGAGTTAGACCTCAAGGATCAGCCAGTCTAACTCCTGTACAGACACCTCAACAACCCCACCCTGGGCATCCCTGAGAGCTCCTGGAGCTCTGGCAGCCTCCAGACCATTCCCTGGGGAGCCTGGGCAGTGCCCAGCACCCTCTGGGGGAAGAGCCTTTCCCTGAGATCCAGCCTGGCCCTGCCCTGGCACAATGTCATCTAAAGCCCACTGTGGCTTTTCAAATGGTACTCCTCTAACATTAACAGATAAAACTGTTTCAGTGGCCCTTGCAAAAGGAGTGGCACATCCTGCAGGTGGCAGAGCCCTCCCAGCCTCAGCCTCAGAGAACTCCAAGAGGATCCCAGTAGGGCCCAGTATGGCCAGAGACTGTCAGAGAACACCACAGGTGCACACAAACTGCAGCATTCCAAAGGCAGTTCTGACACGGGGATAAAGGGAGAAAAACAGCCTGGGTGTCATCTTCATGTGACAAAATGTCACCTTTGATAACCACAGCTGATAACCAGCAACGACCTTTCAGCAATGTGGACCAGATGAAGCAAATGGCTGTGAAACCACCTCTAACACTGCCCTGAGGAACCTGAGGGATCCCAAAAGGGAAAGCCCAGGAATTCTCCAGAGGAGCCTGCTCTGTTCCAGCACTCCTGGATGGCATCAAGAACCCACAGTGGTGACAAAGGGGAGGGATGGTCTGGGCGGGAAAAATGGGATTGATTTAGTGAGAACAAATGCAAAACTCCACATTTAGCAGAAAGAGTTGGTTAATAAAGAATGAAAAACTGATTTGCCCCTGATGCAAAGGAGATCCAGAAGCTCCAGCTGATGTGAGGCAAATCCATGTTTCCATGTTTTTCTAGGAAAGGACACAGGAACAGGAAATTGCAAGACAAAAACCCAACACACTTCTAGTTCTCTGAGCATCTCCTGCAGCCTGGGCACTGCCGTTCAAGTGGGAATGTGAGTCAAGGCAAGAAAGAACAAGAAAGATCAAAAATCCAGCAAATGCGACTCAGAGGAATTGTGGGTTTAGCCTACAAGGACCAAGGAGGCACAGAATCCCCTGGTGGGAGATTTTGTGTATTTAAAGGATAGATATGAGGAAATGTAAACATTCAGCTTTAGGACAAAGAAGTCATGGTTTTAACCTCAGTATAAAAATTCAAATTAAGCTTCAGGAAAACAAGGAGTGGGAACAGAATGCCTGTGGGAAGGAGGGAACATCCATCAGTGGGGAGAAGAGTCTGCAAAAGGAAGATACAGGCAGAGGTGTCCTCAAACAGGAGGTGAATTTGCTGCACTCCCAAGGTCCCCCTCAGCCCTATTTTCTATGATTTGTCTATTCAGCCTTATTTTTATGATTTGAGGTCACTTACCCAAACTCAGGATACTATGAAAGGCCCCAGGTTGTCATTTCCCTTCAGTAATGCTAAGGGAACAGGATCATCCATGGCTGTCCTGGCTAATCCTGACACAACCTGAAGCTTGGCAGCACCTGGAGCAGCCCAGGGATGAGTGTGAGCCATGAATGGGCCAAGAGAGGCAGGCCTTGGAAAGCAGAGCCTCCTGTCCTGAAAGCTGCCACAAGCCACTGCATCTTCCATGTTGGACTAAGCCCTTTCCTGAGCCAGAGATGGGGCAACTGAGAGGTGTTTTAAAAACTTTTATTCCATTTTCAGTCTCATGTGAAGGGTGAGACAATACAGATGTTATAATTCACATTCACACAATCAGAAGCCAACTATTTCCTAATTACAATTCACTATTAAGTGTTTCTTGGCCTTAAGTACCTTAAAGGCAATAATTTAAAATTACCCCTCGTGGGTGCCATTACAATGCTTCTTTCACAGTTCTGTTTCTCCAAAGTATCCAGTGTCATTTGCAAGGCCATCCTTTGAAACTTGTTCCTAGCTCCATTTCTCTCTCAGCAATGTCCGTCCTGTTCCATGGCATTTCCAAGTCAGCATTTCTTATCTCCAGCTTTGCACACAGATGCACACTGTGTGAGCCTTCTGCCAGGCTTGGAGAATTCCCTATAAATCCCTCTCCCACACTTCCAGGGGAGCTGTTGGGCTGGAAGGTTTCCTGCTTTCCTCAGGATGGGATCAGCAGCACCAGGCTGTGATTGCTCCAGGAGCGCTGTCCTTGGGGTGGCAATAGACAGCAAGAGCTGAGCCAAGCACCCACAAGGAGCTGGCAGCATCCTGGCACTGCCCACCCTCCTGGCAGCAGCCCAGGAGCAGGGATGGGTGCGAGGAGTGCAGGAGCAGGAGGATGTGTGGGCAGTCTCCGTTCCTGCACCACCTCCCTTCTCCAGCCACTGCAGCGCTCCCCGGGTGCGCCAGGACCTGCTCACGGCCAGGGCCAGCCCTGCCTGGCTCTGTCCCTGCTCCCAGGGCAGCAGGGACCAGCTCCTGGCTCTGTCCAGCCCTGCCTGGCTCTGTCCCTGCTCCCAGGGCAGCAGGGACCAGCTCCCAGCTGAGCCCAGGGCAGCGCTCCTCGCTGGCTCCTCCCAGAGCAGGGGCTCAAGAGGAGGGAGCAGCCCGGACACGGCTCCCCCAAGGCCATGGTGGATGGGCTTGGAGCAACCTGGTGTAGTGGGAGGTGTCCCTGCCCAGGACAGGGGGTGCAATGAGATGATCAGCACTGCAACACCTCCCCAGGGAATGGTCAGGGCCAAAGGAGCTCCAGGAGCATTTGGACAATGCTCTCAGGGATGCACAGGGGAGGATTGTTGGGGTGTCTGCGCAGGGCAGGAGTTGGATCAATGATCCTTGGAGGTCCCTTCCAAATCATATTCCATGATTCCGAGATGAGCTTTGAGGCCCCTTCCAACCCAAACCATTCCATGATGATTCCACGATGAGACGCCAGGCAGATGAGCAACAGCTCAGTTCTGTGCAAGGTCGTCTCCAAGGTCACCACCACTGAGCCCTTTCCTCTGCCACGGCAACCCACAGACTCACAGAATCATTAAGGTTGGAAAAGACCTTTAAGATCACAAAATCCAACTGCTGACCCAGCACCACCATCAGCTCACCACAAAACCATGTCCTCAAGTCCCACATCCACACCTTTTTTGAACACCTCCAGGGATGAACACTTCCAGGGACTCCACCACTGCCCTGGGCAGCTGTGCCAGCGCTGGACAGCCCTTTCAGTAAAAAAAGTTCTGCTGATATCCGATCTAAACCTCTCCTGGCACAATTTGAGGCTGTTTCCTCTTCTCCTGTCACTTGTTCCCTGAGAGCAGAGCCTGACCCCCACCTGCTTGCACCTTCCTTTCAGGGGTTGTAGAGATCATTCCCATCAACTCAGCCCATCCCAATGACACCTGTTCTCCTTTTCTTAAGGAGAGAAAGGGGATACATAATAAGTTGGTACAATTTTAAGAGATTTAAGATCTTTCCATATTCGTTTTTTTGACTTTCTTCTGGAAATCCTCTCTGCGTGGAAGGTGAGAAAGTTTCCAAGGCTCTTCATTCACTCAAGAGTCTCCTGGCAGCTCTCAGAACTTGCTGTGTGTGTGGCTGCCCTGATCTGCTCAAACCTGGCTGCCATTTGACTGGGAATGGTTAGGGAAATGTGGGATAGACAGAGAACTCTGAATTACACCTGGACTTGGGTGCTGGGAAAGAGCCCGGAGCTGTGAAGGTGAATGGGCAGCACTTTTCCCCTTCCCCTCCTGCTGATCTTCACCCTGGGCCACTTCCCCATCCACACCATGAGGGACAAACCTCTCTCTGTGTCAGGAGCAGGGCCACCAACACCAGATGGTGCCAGGCCAGGCCAGACCTGCCCTGTGCTGCATCTGGTGGCAGGATGAATATAAATCATCTAAATCCCTTGAGGGGGTTGATATCACAAATATTCCACATGCAATCCACAGAACTGCAATGCCTCGGGAAGAGGGAATCCAAATTAAAGCACCATGGAATGGTTTGGGTTGGGAGGGACTGTGAAGATCACCCAGAGCCACCCCCTGCCATGGGCAGGAACACCTTCCACAATCCCAGGTGGCTCCAACCTGGCCCTGGACACTTGCAGGGATGGGGCAGCCACAGCTTCTCTGGACACGTCATTAGGAGCAGGAATTCCAGAAGTGTCACTCGTTCACTGCTGCCACAGCAGCAGCCAGTTCTCAGCTGCTCCCCAGGGCTGCCACAGAATCCCCCAGCACAGGCTGGGCTGTCAGGCACAGCTCTGCCACTCACAAATGCAAAACCCCTCAAAACCCCTCCAATCTGTGACTTCAGGTCCAGCACAAAGGGCAGTGACTGCGCCTGCATTTGATATAAAAAGGCTGAAATCCTCTGGAAAGCAGGAATGGGAAGTGCCTGCACAGACAGGAGATCATCTACCAGTGCAATTACAGTGTAATTAAAGCCTCTCCGAAACGACAGCTCTTGGAGTAAATTCTAAAGTAGATTATTCCATGCTTCCAAATCCCCAAGCCCCAGCTCTTCAGGGGGATAATTATGCAGCTCCCATTCTTGCTGTCAGAGAACTGCAGTTTGTAAAAGGAAGAACTGAAATGCAGAGACACAAAGGCCCAGCTTTGAAAGCTCTTTAGATGTCTAATTGCAGCTGATTTTACTTTTCCATCAAGCTGAGTGACTTTTAGATTTTTAAGTGTTAAAAAGAAACCAAAAGCAGTTTTAAGCCATTGCACCCTAAACAAATTCTTTCTTGAGGGGTTTCTTTTCTGTACTTTATAGCTCCTTACATGAGAGAAGGGCTGGGACAGACAAATTTGTGCTGGATGTGTCCAATCAGTCACAGTGATGACAGAATAACTTAGCAGAGGTGAAGCCTGTCAGCCTGGATAGGAGAGGGGAGAGATGGAAGGAAGAGTCAGACAAAAGGAGTTACAGAGGAGGAGGGAAAAAAGAAAAGAAATAAGGAGGAGATGCATGTCCAGAGAGTCCTCAGAGAAGATCACCAGTCACAGCTGGGGCAGCCACAGGGCTTCCTGTGTCAGGATTTACAGGACAGCCACCCAAAATAATCCACCACAGAGGAAAGGGCTTGGGCAGTAAAACATGTTCTTGAGAAATGGCACACAGCAGCTGGAAAAGCCAGTTTTTGTTTGGAGTGGTTTGGTTTTGGAAAAAACACAGTACTTTTTCCTACCTACAGGAAGCTTTAGCCTAAAAGATTCTGGAAATCTGGAGGATTTCAGCAGCATTGAGATACCAGTGCTGATAAGCACAATTTAAACTCTGTGTGCTCCAAAGCCAGATTTCATGGAGTCACAGAATTGTTCAGGCTGGAAAAGCTCTCTGAGATCATCAAATCCAGCTGATCCCAGCACTGCTGAGGCCACAGGGGACTGACTCCTGTCCCCAAGTGCCACATCCACATGACTTTTAAATCCCTCATGGATGGGGACTTCATCATTGCCCTGGGCAGCTGTGCCAATGCCTGACCACCTTCTCCATGAAGAAATTTTCCCAATATCCAACTTAACCTCCCCTGGCCCAGCCTGAGGCCGTTCCCTCTCCTCCTGTCCCTGTTCCCTGGGAGCAGAGCCCGACCCCCCCTGGCTGTCCCCTCCTGTCAGGAGCTGTGCAGAGCCACAAGGGCCCCCCTGAGCCTCCTTTGCTCCAGGCTGAGCCCCTTCCCAGCTCCCTCAGCCTCTCCTGGGGCTCCAGTCCCTTCCCAGCTCCATTCCCTGCCCTGGACACCCCCAGCCCCTCAGTGTCTTTCTTGTTATGGGAGCCCCAAAACTGCCCCCAGGATTGGAGGAGTGTGGCATTTCTGGCCACATTTCCAGTGTCTCCATGTGGACTTGTGTTTGCAGAAGCTGAAATTAAAACCGGTTTTAAGAACAGCCCCTGCACTGTCAAAAACACCAGTGCCATGGCACTGACCCTAGGGAAGCTCCTGAGACATCCCAGTAACCTCAACAGTAACCTGCCCCTCCTGTCAGAGACTGCAGAGCTCTGCTTCACCACCAAAATTCAGGTTGAAACCAGAATAGCAAAAAAGAGAGTATTTTAAAGGTTGTTATTTTAAATAGCAGAAAAGATAAATAACTTTAATGCTGCAGCCACTGCAGCCACAGACTCTGATATTCTGGTGGTGCTGAGCTGATGGTTGAACTCAATGATCTTCATTAAATGTCTTTTCCAGCCTTGACAATTCTAAAATTCCAAGATTATTGTTATTCAAATTGGCACTCTTGGAGACTATTCCCCCAAAGGAGGGTTTAAAGATACTCTTGCTACAGCCAAAAACCCTGCAGCTTTCCAGGGAGGCGGAACATGAACATCAAGAAAGAGGAGCTCTTGGGCTGCAGCTCTCTTGAGGACTACAGAAACCGAGCATATAAATGTGTCTAAAGGAGTTTTCAGAGAAGCACGAGGCAGAGCAGCCCAGGTGACACAAGGAGCACTGAATGCACTGGGCACACCAGGAAATGGCAATAAACCATCAGCTCCAGCTGCACAAAACTCAAGCCTCTCTGCAACTTGTTTTTTTGAGAAACAGCCGAGAATAACGTGAACTGGTGTTACCTCCCCTGAGGAACTTTATTCCTCTGACATCCTTAGAGCTCAGCATTTTGTGCAACCTTGTGTTCAGAGCTGTTTCCATCAGCTGTGACCACAGGCTTCCCAAAAGAGTCCTGCAGGGTCCAAGCCACAGCCAAGCCACACAGAGAGTGTCACTGTTGATTCCCCACTAGTGCAGCTTCATTCCCAAATTCAGCACGGGAAAAATGAGTAACAGCCCCAGGAAAGGAAAAGAGCACCTGGAACTGCAGGGATGGTGTACCCAAAACAGAGAGTGCCTTCACCAGCAGTGCTTCCAGCCCAGCAGAAGGAAGAGCCAAGTGTCCAGACTGGCAGTGACTGAGGCAGAGCATCCAGTTCTTTGTGCATAGCCAGCATCTTGGCATGGCCTGAATACCCAGTTATTGGCTTGCTAATGACATGTACATATCATTAACTGTCCCAAAAGTCACCTCACAGAGATACTCAGGGCACAGCAGCCAGACACAAGCTGTCTGCACTCTGAATTACTGCCTGAAGTACACAAAGGTTGTGTTCAGGGGACTTATCTAAGGAACCTCCCCAAAATTTAGACCCTTTAAAGTGATACCAGCCTGGCTGCAGGACGGGTCTCACCAAAACAACTCCCTGGCAGGAGGGGACAGCCAGGTAGGGTTGGGCTCTGCTCCCAAGGAACAGGAACAGCATGAGGGGGAACTCAGGGGAGGCTCAGTTTGGATATTGGGAAAATTTCTTCATGGAAAAGGTTGTCAAGCCCTGGAAGAGGCTGCCCAGGGCAGTGGTGGAGTCCCCATCCCTGCAAGTGCTCAAAAAAGGTGTGGATGGGGCACTTGAGGACAGGGGTCAGTGGTGGCCTTGGCCATGCTGGGGATAAGTTGGACTCAGTCTCAGAGGGCTTTTTCAGCCTGAACAATTCTGTGACTCCATGAAATCTGGTTTTGGAGCACGCCGAGTTTAAATTATGCTTATCAGCACTGGTATCTCAACACTAATGAAATCTTCTTTTCTCCATTGCTGTTCAACAGAAAATTACAAAAAAACCCGACAGCTTCAATGCAAGTTTCTCAATGAAAGTTGAGGACAGGTGAAGAAAGGGAAAGGACTACACTGAGACTCACACAGGAACCTCCCAGTGAATTTGACTTGGAAGCAGCTCCTGCTTGTGCCTACCCCTGCAAAGGTGGGTATTTATGATGGAGATACTGATGATAAATGGACTGAAGTAAATTAATTCCACCCAAGCCAGGCAGCCTTCGGTGAGCAATGCTGGCACCCCCTGATTCAAGATGGATAAGGTGGGATTTAAACTCTCCATGCCCTGCTGGGAGCTGCAGGGATTGTTCAAACCACCACAGTGCACAGCGTTCTCTGAACTATTCTATTTTTACACCTACCAGGTGGCCTGGAATAATTTTTTCCAATAAACAAGGAAAGGAAGTTTTTCCATGGATGCCTGCTGAACTTGCCTGCTCCCAGCTCCCTGCTGTGCCCTGATCACAGCCCTCCCCACAACACCCCCAGTGATTCTTGCTGTCCTGAAGCCCCTCCTGGGCTGCCTCAGGCTCCCCACACTGGGCTGGGCACAAGTGTCCATGGCCACTCTGTAGGACCAGACCTGCAATAACAGCCAGCAGCACCAAGGAGACACTTTTCCTTCCACAAGTGCTCCTCTCACAACACAAAGCAAATCCCTGGGTTCTTGGCAGCTCCTGACACCTGTACCAGATTAGGACAGGGCCAGCCAGCAGATTATTTGGAAGATGGACAGATCAGATCAGTTTTGGCTCCTTGGGAAACAAACTAAAGTCCATCCCCGTGCCCACCAGGGTCACAGCCACCTTCCCAGCTCTGGCAGCTCATGATTTGCCATCCAGGAAAGCTCCTCTCTGCCCACACAGGCACTCTCTCAATTTTGACTACTGGTGCCTTTTTCAGCAAGGCCTGGCCTTGGGCTGGGCTCACAGGGGCATCTTCTCAGGAGCCCTGAGGCAAAACATCCTGTGGGGAGCCTCGGGGCTCATTCTCCACTGGGGCCCAGCTGGCACCTCCAGGCAGCTTTGGTGGGTCCCACACCCTCCTGCAGAGCTCAGATCAAACCCACTCCAGTGCGGCAACACAAAAACACAGAATCATGGAATCACAGAATGTCCTTTGTTGGGAGGACCCCAGAGATCATCCAGTCCAACTCCTGGCTCTGCACAGACACCCCAACAATCCCACCCCTGGGAGCATCGTCCAACTGCTCCTGGGCTGGGACCATTCCCTGGGGAGCCTGGGCAGTGCTCAGCACCCTCTGGGGAGACCCCATAAATCAGGTGTGATTTCATGTCCTAACTCTGGAAAGAAGAAGTGAGGGCAGCTCTCTCCTCCTGTGCACAGCCAGCACTGGGTGGCCGTGCTCTGACCCATCTCCTTTGCTCCCAAGACTCTCAGAGCACTCACTGCTTAATTATCCTGGATGTGAACACACCCCAGCACCCTGGGCTCTCTGTTCATCTCTTGTGGGCTGTCCCCCAGCAGTGCCAGGAGCCCAGCAAGGCCACCCAGCTCCAGTAACACCCCAGTACTCCTCAGGGATCTCAGCTCAGCTGTGCTGCTCCAACAGCTCCTCGCAGAGCATTCCCTTCCCCACCTTCCATCACACAATGTGCTGCTTGCCCAAGCAATGCCTTCTACCACCAGACTGAAACATGGGCTGAAGTAAAAGCTCTCCCTCCTCACCCCCTGGCATGGCAAAGAGGAGGAAAGAAGGAACTCACACAGGTCTGTCTGTATTGCATTCCCATTGGCATGGGAAGCCAGAGAGAATCTCTCCACCATGAACAGCATCCTCTGGGCCCTCTGCCCAAAGAGCTTTGCTAAACATGATTTGACAGAATTATTACCTAAGACAGACTGGCTTTTCTATGAGTGAAAGATGCACTGGTCATGGAGGAGCCAAAAATCCACCTTTTTCATGGGGGGTGGAGGTGACCCTCCCTCCAGACCTGCCCAGCCAAAGCCTGTTTGGCACAGACAAGGCTACTCTGCCTCTGATCAGCTTAGTTCCTGATGGATGGCAGCAATGGGAAGGTGGGAATCTCTCCAGGGAGAAGCCACACTCTTCTCATCAGAAGTCAGAGTCAATTTTGAAGCAGGAATCTTTACCTTCAGCGTCAGGTTGTCCACCAGTGCAATCATGGAGTTCTTGAACAGAGTAGCTGCTGTCAGAGGTCTCTTGGTGACCTCAGTGATGCTCAGTTTCCCCTCAGGCCACATCATCTTCAACACAGGGTTGGAGCTACAAGAGAATCTCTTTAATTGCAGTCTCCCAGCACTTCCACTGCACTGACAATCCAACAGTTGGTTTCTGCCCAGACCCACTGCTGCTTCCAGCTCCCAGGGCATCACCCAGCCAGGGTGAGACTCCTGGGCACAACATTTCATGCTCTTAAGAGGAAGTTCAAGCTTACAACTGAACATTCTGGAAAAACAACCAGCACATTCTCCCTTCGGATCAGGATGTGCAGGAATAGGACAGAGAAAATCCCACAGAGTGATCCATCAAAGGCAGGGGCTGCCTCACTGCCACAACAGAAAGAATTTAATCAACACAAAGGAGAGCGAGACCCACACCACCCTCCCTTAGAACCTGTCACCGGTGTTTAAGCTGCATTTCTGCACCTTTCTTGATATAAAAAGTAATTTATACACTTTAGCCTGCATTTCTGCAGAGTTCAGGGTGAGGTAAACTGGCCCTGATGGATGGCAAGGGTTCAGGAGCAAACAGAAACTGAGCACATTTACAGCAATCTAATGGCCAATCTGTCACAGGCTTTAATGTGCTGGAAGTGGTGTTTGGGAACAGGATTTTCCAGAGACTTCACAGAAAACAGGCTAAATTTGATAAAAGCACACAGCAAATATTTTGCAAGGTTTCTGGTCAATGGGAAGTGTTGAAAACAGGAACAGTGGGACTGCTCAGGGGAGCACAGCCAGGCAACCCAAAGGGCTGCAGACCAGTTTAACATCTGTCCGGCTAAACAGAGCCCACCACTGCAGGGTGCTTGTGCCCTGTCCTCTGAGCAGAGCCCCTGAAAGCTGCAGATTACAATATGAGGACATGTTTAATACCAGATGAAGAAAAACAGCTCCATGGGGACTTCCACCCACATTCTGACAGGATTTCAAATCTGCTTCTCAAGGAACTTTTGCTTGCCCAACATGTGACCTCATGGTTTGCACTTCTCACATCACTGAAGACATGAAATGATTCACACCTATTTCCCCATTTTCTTTCAAAACAGGGTGTTTTAGGTGGGGCTAAGGATATCTGTTGTTGACCAAAGCTCCCCAGTATTTTTAGCACTGGTTACAGACAGAGCAGTGATGGTAAATCTGCAATGGGCTGATGACAAATCAAGCAGTACAAGCAAGCTCTGCACTATCTTGATTGCACAATCAGTTGGTTTCAAAAAAACCACTTTAAATTCTGTTCAATTAAAGGCTGCATCAGAACAGAAACATGTACAGAATATGGACTTTAACCTGAAAAATCCAACTAACAGCCTCTGGGTCACAGGAGATGTACAAAGATCAAATCCCAAAGCAATGTGTTTATTCACACACAGTGAAGACAGAATCACTGAAGACCTGAGTCTCTGATAGCATCACTCCAAAAAGAAGGATTCTGATAAATCAAATTAAAATTCACCTCATTATTATTCTTACCTGTTGTACATGAGGCGTTTGAAGTCTTGAAATAAAGTGTCCTTGTTTTTATCAATGAATCCAGTGACAGAGTAACTAAACAATAAAGGAAAAACAGAGGTAATTGCAAAGTAGCAAAGTCCTTCTGTGAGCTGCTGGTAGCTGTGGAATCAGCACCCCTGCACCCCTGCAGACACAGCAGATGCTAATCCAGCCCTGCTCCCAGCCTCTCCTAATGGCTGCAGGAGCAGCGTGTGAGACTTGGCTCCTTGGGCCCAGCTGCCTCCTCCAGCACAGAACAGCACACCTGGCTCCAGAGAGCTCCTGGAGCTGGGCAGGGGCTGGCTGAGACACTCACAGCACCTGGGCATGGGGCAGATGGCCTAATTCAGGAGTTACACTCAGGATTCTGTCTCCAAGCTGAGAGTGTGTGTGTGTATTAAATCCTAGAGAAATTCAGGTTTGTTTCTCAGTCTGTGCAGTCTGCCCCTCTCTCAGTGCAGAGTCTGAGTTCCAGAGCAGCCTCTGAGTAGTGACTGGGAGCTGCCCTGGAGATCAGAGCACACAGAAACACACACACTTGAGACTCCTTCCTTCCTCTATTCCCACAGGAACACCACTGCAGGAGGTCACTGTTGCAGGGTTTCATTCCTTCTCCAGGTCTCAAGGCAGGCAGTGCTCTATCCTCACAGAAAAGGTCCAAAGTCTCCCCATTCAGTGACTCCCATGCAGATGTTTCCTGAGCTCCAGATGCCACCCTGGGAAGCTGCACCCAACCTCCAGACTCTGGGATCAACCCACAGCCTGCAAATCCCTGTATGGAGCCATCCTCAAATCACAGAGTCATGGAATAGGACCTTTTAAATGGCCTCCAGTGCCACCCCCTGCCATGGCAGGGACACCTTCCACTATCCCAGGGTGCTCCAAGCCCTGTCCAACCTGGCCTTGGGCACTGCCAGGGATGGGGCAGCCACAGCTGCTCTGGGAACCCTGTGCCAGGACCTCAGCAAGCTCAAGTCTTAGGGCTCCATGTAAGATCTGGGTCTGAACTATCTCTGATTCCTTCCACATTTCAGTTTTCTTTTACCATTTGTCAGCCACTGGCAGTTCAGAAGGTTCAGCCACTAAGACAGAACCTTCCAAAACCCCCTAAAATCAGGGATGTCTGTCGGGAACTGCTCAGCAAAGACTCCAAAAGATAACCTGCTTGTGCTATATGGGCTCCAGTCTGATCACACTGGTTGTCCTTGGAAATTAAAGGTAAAATTAATCCCAAGGTAAAAGAAGTCATTAATTCTTCCTCCAGTAACTCCCTTTCTTCGGACATGGGAAGTTACACAAATCCTAAACCATTAAATTACTCCAGTGATATTCCACACAACAGCTTTCCCAGCAAATGGTCTCTACCTCGTGCATCCTTCACTTCCACTCACTCTCCATTCCCACTGCTGTCACCTCCTGCACTTGCTCCTGCAGGCTCCAGGCAAGCACTTCTCAACCCTCCTGCCCTGATCCCTCCTGCAGGTTATCTCTCCCCTGGGCTTCCAGCCTGCTCCAACTGATTGGAGAATTTAAAGCCAGAGTTATATAATCACACCAAACAGATGTCTAAACCAGACTTTATTAGCTCAGTGTAGCTTTCTTGCATAAACACTGCTGCCTTTTTTCCCTTTTTCTTCCCCTGGAGCACAGCTCTCCCCTCACCCCCCACCCCTTGCTCTCCTTTTGTTTCACTCCAAGTACAAATTCCCACTCTGTAGAGCAAGGCACCAGCAGAAGATTTAATTGATAAGCAAGTGCTGCACTCTGTAATTGTGTGTGACAGCTATTCCGGCTTGCACCAGAAGCAGCAGTAAATCAGAATATTGTACCACTTCAGAGCTGCTGGGAAGACAAAAATAAAATGTGCAGCTTTATTTCAGAAGGAAACTCACATCACATCCCCGGCGTAGTGCTTGATCCGGAAGTCTCTGTCGAACTCCAGCGTTTTGTCTGTGGCACAAAGCTGAAACAAATTCACATGCATTAAAATACCACCCATGGATTGATATTAAAACACCCCCCCTGGATTTACAAGCTCCATGGAAGAGCAACCTGCCTTTAAAATAGCACTGGGAACTACAGGAATTCCATTTTCTATCTGCATGGAGAGATGCGAAAGCCACTGCTGAAAAATGTTTTCATGGATGCACTGTAAGAACATGTGCTTGTACAAATGAAGCTGCAAGAGCCTATAATTTTATGAAGAAATTGATACTATCTCAGAAACACCATTATGCAAAAAGAACACTCGTGCCTGTAGAGAAACATTGCACCCACGAGTTAATTTATTACTTTTTAAAGTCTTCCTTTATGTGTTTTTGCCATTGCAGTGTAACTCCTCTGCAGAGGAATGGGCCAACTGCTGTGACAGCAGCAAGGCTTGTTCAGCCCCAGACCCCTCCTGGTCATCTGACACCCCCCAAACAGGGAACCCCCTGCAGACCCACTGCTCCAGGCTCAAATTCCCATCCCATCCCATTCCTTCTGCACAACACAAGATGTCCAGTGCCCACGTGGCAGCTGTTCAGCAGCAGTGGCTGTAACACACTCATCCCTTCAGGAATAGCAGGAGCCAAAAAATCCATCAGGGTTGGCTTAATTAAAAAGGGAGCATGAGATAAGAATGAGGATTCTGTTATAGGCAAAAGGAGCAGGGGATGAATTAAGCCTTTGCAGGCAGCAGTTAACAACACCAAGGGCTATGAGCAGATATCTGCTATCCACAAAAAATCTTGGAGAAATAAAAGAAGAAATTAGCATGGTTGAAATGCAGGGCAGGAAGGATGATTAGGAGCAGGGAGATACACTCCAAAAATTCACCTGCGTCCAAGAACACAAAATAGATTGGTTCAAACTGTAAGAACAGATGAACAAACCAGAATATATTTTACACAAATTAATCAGAAGGAGGAACCCAAGGAGTGTGAGTACCAAGGTCCCCAGGAGGTCCCAGAGGTGGGGGAAGTCCAGCATGGCAGGAGCAGGGAACACCAGGAGCTGCAGAGATGATGGATGACCAAGGTGCAGCAGAACACAGGAAAAAATGAAGAAACAAGGCAATACCAGGGAAACAAAGCCATTTTTCTTGCTGCAGCTTTGTTACAAGCAGGGGGCTGGGGAATGCTTTTTTCAGCCACCCAAACACACAGCTCAAACCAGCAAGTCAACAAAAGGGGGAAATACCAAATGGCAACAGAAATGAGTCTGTGCCACCAGACAGGGGCACAGCTGGCAGCACAGGCTCCTCTGAAAGCTCATCCAGCTCTGGAGAGGCTGGAAGGAGCCATGGCAAAGCAATCAGGGATTTTGTTGTTTGCTGGTTTGGCTTTTTCCAAAGGAGTGATTCTGTCCCAACACTGTGTTTCCTGGACCAAGCAGTGGAAATGAGTGAAAAAAACCCAGCAAGTCCATTGATACAGTGGATAACCTTCCTGGCTTTCTGTGAGCCCTTCCATGAGGCTCCTCACTGACAGCTCACAGCACTCAAGGGTGAGTAAAGACGGGAGAAAGGTGTTGGAAAGATGGGAATCCTGTGGGAGCCTGCCCTGAGCCTGTGCTTTCACAGCATCTGAAATCTGCCATAACCTGAGGGCAAGGGGAAGGTCGAATGGCTGGGTGGGGGCACTCAATCACTGAGGGCTGGCTGGGAGGAGCTGCGGGAGACACCCGGAGCTAAATGAGGGCAAAGCAGAGCAAATGGAACTCCCCAGCAGGGCAGGGATTCCCACTGAGAAAGGGCAAAGTTCACAGGAACTGATGGGCCCCAAACCATCCCTTCCTGACTCAACAGGGATCTTAACAGCCCTTGTTCATCTCACCAAGGACACGGAGAACTGGGAGAGGCTTAAAGGGCAAACCCCATGCCCAGCTGACTGACTGCCCTGGGAGGATGAGCCAACAAACTCTGCTTCCCAGGTAAGGAAAGAAATGCCAGAGATGATGGCAAAAACATGGAGATGATCTAGTGGAAGACAAAGAGAACTGTGTTTTGCCATTTAAAAACTAGGAGGTGAGAGGTGTAATCTAAAATGGAAAAGGGAGGAGGGAGGGAAACAGGGAGGAAGGAGCTCTTCACTTGAGTATCTGAACTGTGGAATTCTTTGTTGATTTAAAAACCAAGAAGACCACACAGAAACCCTGTCAAGAAGACCAGGAGGGTCCTGGGCTGCAGGTTCCTGCAGAATGGGAGCATGTCAAGTTATCAGTACACATTTGTCCTGTGTTGGGCTCTCACTTGGGCATTTACCACTGTCCAGTGTCTCGGGAGACACAACACCAGGTGGACTGGAATGGACCTTCTGATACTCTTCCCTTCACAACCAGTGTGTTGAGATTGGTGCTCTCCACAATTTGAAGATTGAGGCATTCATGGACTGTCTGTCACTGCACATGATCCTTGAGAAGTATAATATTAACAGAAAATAAATGGAACTTGGAGAGGTTGAGGATACAAATGGTGATATTGGGAAGGGCCACTAGAACAGCTGGCACATCTGCACATCCAGATTAGCATTAGACAAACCTGAGGAGGACACCCCATGCTCCAGGAACACAAAATTCTGCCATAAATTCTGCTGGTGGAAGTGTCAACCAGCATTGTCCTGGCTCGTTTGGCCTTCCCCAGGACAAGGGCGCCGGCAGCGCGGAGCAGCCGGGTACACAAAGTAGGACACGACTATTTAGGGCACCACAGCCCCCTAGAGCTTCTCCACATGAAGCCTGAGTGCAGCATGCTCTGCAGGGAGCAGTGGAGCATGAACTGGGCTGAGGGATGGGAGCTGCTCCTAACACATGCACTTTAACTCTTTGCGAACAGCTCTCATCTGTGCGGAACTTTACAGGATCTGCATGGAACCACTGCAGTCTGCAAGGGCAGGGCATGAGATGGAATCAAACCCTTTGTCTTAATCCAAGTTAGAAAAGCCTGGCTCAGAAGGCTCAGGCTTCCCACAGCAGTTCTGGGTGGGACCGAAGAGCTCTGAGGTGCTGGGACGTCTGCAGAGATGCGATGGGGAGAAAAGATAATAATTGCTGAGAGGTAAAGATAATAAGAGAGATGGGGAGAAAAGATAATAATATGCTGAGAGGTTTATGGGTCAGTGTTTTTAAGGCTCTATTGATTTAACTAGAAATTAGCAAGCCAGGCAGATCCATCAGCCCCTCCATAAACATTATTTATGGCAGGATTCCTTGCCTCCCTTTTAGCCTGTGCAGGCAGTTTCTGACAACGCCACCTCCTGCCGAGGAACACTGCAGCTGGCAATGCTGCCCTTTAATGTCTCCTTGCTGGGAGGGGACTCCCAAAGGCAAGGACTTGAGCAGATTTTATTTTTAAATGTTCATTTTATAGCCTCCCATAGCACCTCCTGAAATTCCATCCCCTTCTGCCACTGCACTTAAGGACCACCTGCTCTCTCTGTGGCAGAGCCCCTTCCTCTGGGCACATGTGGGAGCAAGGACAGAACAGAAACCAAACTCTTCTCTCCACATCCTGACCAGACAGCTCCAGAAACCGGACCACTCCCCAGCACCCTACTGCAGAGGATCCCAGACTTCATCCCACCAGTAGGAAGCAGCTTGTATTCAAACAGGAGCCCAGGCCAGGCCCCACACTTGTTTTCATGAGGGTTTTCTCAGAATCTTCCACGTCACCGCGCGGGCACGTGAAATCTGGGTCAACACTGGAATCATGCTCCCTGTCCCCCTCCCCGAGCTCAGGTGCACCTGGCAGGTGTGCATCAGGTGTGCTGCAGCAAAAGGGCATTTAAGGAAAAGTATTATCTGGGAGGAAAAAGTGGTTTTGGTTTACTTTCATCCTGGCCTCTCCTCAGACAGCCCCAGCCAGATCCATTGTTTATCCCGGGCCTCACGGAGGCAGCCTTTAGCACATATCTTACACAACCAGGCTAATTTGGTACTTCTGACCTACATAAAATATTGTGCTGGGGTGGGAGGGAGCAGGGGGGACCAGCACTCTGAGCCATACATTTTAGACAATGTTTCTGAGTAGAGAGACGTCAAACTAGAGGCCCTCATTTGATTACTCTGTGTGAAAGATTCTCAAATTAATCAGGCTGGTGACCATTTTGCAATCTGCTGCCAAGTGAGGAATAAATGAAGCCTTTTAATTCGCCCATTGTAGCCCAGACAAAGCCGGGCGAGGGGCCTGGGTGCTCTGAGGTGCAGTGGGAAACGAGCACGTTCTGCAGCCAATGAGGATGAAAAAAGCCCAAATCACGGTGCTGTAATAATGCAGGAGTGTGAATAATTTCACTGTCACTATGTATTAGAGCAGCCTGGGAAGAACAACACGTGGGCAGAGCCGGCGTATCGATTGGTTCCAGATGACATCATGATATGTCAAGGCACGAGCTCAGGCTCCTTTTATCCCGGAATAAAAGGGATGAGCCACTGGATGTGCTGGAGCTCCCTCTGCCGGGTTCCTCTGCGGCTGGAGCTGCTCCGGCCTCCTCATCTCATGCTCAGTTGCAGTGATTCCAACGCAGCCCCCCCCATAACCCCTTTTCCTCATTCCATTCCACCTCGGAACATGAGGAAGGGACAGAAGAGGACAACAAGGTCTGAGGTCTGTGGGTTACCTTCCTGCTGGAGAAGTGTGCGTGCCTCCCCAGTTTGTTGTTGAGGGCCTCGAGGAACATCTCATCCGTGACTTTCCCCACGTTCATGCAGGCATCGTCCAGAATGGCAATGATCCCTTTGTGCTGCTGCTCCACCAGGTCCACGATGACCTGGTTGTTGAAATAATCAATCTGCAGGAAACAAAGGACAGGGCTGTTGGTGACCTTGGCTGCAGAAATGGGAGGGTACCAGTGCTGGCCACAGCAGCCAGTGTAACAGCAAGGAGCAATCAGCTCTGAATGTGCAGATCTCTGATTCCAGATAAAGCACGCTGCTCTCCTAACACTGAACAGCACAGAAAGTGATTTTTCAAACCTCTCAGATATATCTCAAGACCTCTGCTGCAGAATGCTCTTTAAAATGTCTTTTCCAATTCAGCTGTGTGCAGTCACCACAGTGACACTGCACATCCTGTCCTTGGCATTCTGAAGCGAGTTTGAACAGGAAAACTCAAGGTTTTTACATATTACCATCAACAACTGGAAAAATCTATCAGCACTCGGCACAGAAACCCCCAGTTACGTGTGTGGCATCACAGAGGTGCCACAATAGGTTTCATCACAGACCTGGAGTCCCGTACTTTCCCAAGGAGACACGTGGTGAGGTGACTGGGGAGCTCCTGCCCTGGCCTGATCCCAGCCTGGCAGGACAGCTGGCAGGGACACAGATGTCCCATCGACTGGAGCCTGCATGTGGAACAGCTTCAGGTCCCGCACTTGTGCTGGTACACTGACCTCACACCGACCTCTCCCTCCCCTGCCAAAGCACTCACATGCTTCCAGGGAATTCCCTCTCGCTGGTACTCCTCCTGCTCCTGCTTTAGAACCAGCTGAATGAAGAGCTGCTGCAGCTTTTCATTGCAGTAATTAATGCAGAATTGCTCAAAGCTGCAAAAACATGAGAAGAAAAGGTGATGAGTGTTCTGGGAAAGGCAAAGGCAGAACACTGGGCTTTAGAAGGTGGCTCACCTGTTATTGTCAAATATCTCAAAGCCATAGATATCCAGGACCCCAATGACTGTGTTCTTGCCATGCACTGTGGTGTCGTAGTTCTTCACCTCGATGACATCGTTGATGTGGGTCACAATCCAGCAGAAGAGACGCTCGTAAATGGCCTGCAGGAAACACAGACTGAGGCCTCCTGCCTGCACCTGCCTCAGCTCTTCCCAGAAAATTCCACACAGCTCATTACAGGCCTCCATCAAAGCTGCAGGTCATGTTCTGCTGAAAGTGAGCAGCTACTGACTGAAGCAAATCTATGGAAGTATTTATTTTCTTTCTTCCAAAACTCATTTATACCAAGTTGAAATCCCAGTGAGGTCACTGGGTGCAGCAGTTCCCTAATTTGATTCCAGTCAGCTTTTCAGCTGCCTAATAAGTACCATTCCTGAGAATTATTTAACAATAGTGAAGAGCAAGAGAGAGGTCAGTCACAGAAACTCAACTGAACACAATGACAGGAAAATAATCCTGTTCACCTTTCACAAAGATAATGTTCTGTAGGCAAAGGTGTCTTCAAAGTCTTCATGTTCAAAATGTGCTGTGAAGCTGGGTAAATACATTATCTCAGGAAAAGAAGTCAAGTTAATTATCAATGACCTTCATAACTTCATCCATTCCTCCCTTATACTTTGATTTCTTAGCAGAGGAGGAACAATTGTCACTCCTGCCATCAGTACTCACTTTTCCTGTGGAAGGTGTCCCTGCCTATGGCAGGGGGTTGGAACGAGATGGTATTTAAAGTCCCTTCAACCCAAACCATTCCACGATTCTGAATAAAATTTTTTTTTAAATACCACTTTGTGTTTCCAACATGAATTCTACATGTTACCATTCCACTCTCTACTCTTTGACTTTAACTGCAAAATGAAGCTGAGGATCCCATTTCACAGCAAATTGCTCCCTGTGTGACACATCTGCAGATGCCAGCCCAGCCTGCAGCCCATCCCCTCCTTGGTGTGCCTAGCACTGCTGGCTGTGGGATCTCTGCTGGAAGGGCAGGGATGGGGAGGTGCCACAGACCCCTACAGAACTCAGGAGCCCCAAGGTTCAGAGAGAAATCTACAGCACGTACAGCAAGCCCTGTGCTTATTGACCCACCCAGGAATCCTCCCGGGACTGAGCACTGAAAAATGTGCAGTTCTGGCAGCAATGCCCCCCTTGGGCACCACCGTTCTTTGCTGCACATCCCAACCCGCAGGCAGAGATGTGTCTGGGAGTGTCACACACCTTTGCAAAGGCGTCCCTGCCGTAGGTGGCCTCCTGCTCCGTGTGCTGCTTGTCGATGACGTCCCTGCCCGTGGCCACCGTCCGGAACAGCAGCGCCTTCTCCACCAGCTCGGCCTTGGTGGACAGCAGGTCAGCGATGACCGACACCACCTTGCTGTTCTCGATGATGGGAGTGTCTCCATCCACATAGAACTTCAGGTTCCCCTGCAATCAGCAGCACTTCTCCATCTGCCCTTTACTAACAGGGATCAGCGCACCCCAACTCCATCCATTTTCCACCTGCTATTCCAGGCTGGAAATCTCCTGCCACACTGGAAGGTGGGTCCTGCACATCCACACCCTCAAACCTCCAATGTTAGTGGGAGCAGCGAGGGCTTTCTCAAAGCAAAGCATTCCTGCTCAGTGTTCAGCTCAGCTTTTGGGACAAACAACATCAAACACTTCCCTAGATTTAATCAACCACCATCCCAAGATTCAGAGTCCAGGGATAGGGAACTGCACCATATATTCAAACGCTGGATGTAGCATTTTTCTTCATTGCAGCTCGCCATGAAACCACTGGCTGCAATTCCCCTGGCAGTGCTACTGCCACAGAGGGAATGGGAATGGGAATGGTGTGGGGAAGCTGAGGTCAGTGCCAGTGGGATGGACTGGCAGCACCCCACCACCACAGCTCTGCTCCTGGGTACCTTCTGAGCCAGGATTAAGCAATGACTCCCCTTGGTGATCCACAGCAGAGGGTTGTCCCCCAGCCTGCCTGCATGGCCCCACTCTGCTCTGCCTCTCTTCCCTCCCAGCACTGTCATCCCAAGGAGGAGAAGGAACTGGAGTAAAGTTGCTCTTTGCCACCCTCCTGCCCACCTCTTTCCTCAGGAAACACGAGAGCTGACCTACAGGGACTCCCTGCTACTGTGCAGGGGAGGAGGCTCTGTGGCTCCCAGAAGGATCCACAAGAAGGAAGGATCTCCTCAGCCTCAGAACACAAAGAGTTAAGAGGACTCCTGTGTTTCCCGTGCTCAAGCTTCATCATGAAGTGAAGCAGGATCACCGTGGTGAAGGTGAGTGTGAGGGCACAAAGGGATACAAGCTTCCTATCCCCTCACTGCCAAACCCCAGTTCCTTTTTGAGAACATACAACAGCTCCCAGTACTTAGTGGTATGCCTGGTTTGGGATCTGGAACATACTGGAATACATGTGATCATCATTGCAGTGCCCTGTTCCAGCAAGGACTTTCTCTCACCACTGGAGCTGTGAGCTGGACACCTTCCCAGCCACCAGAGCTTCCAAGGGCTTCTGCAGCAGGAAAACCAGAGCTGCTGGCAGTACAAGCCCTCCAGAGGAACAGCTCAGGGACGGGTTCAGGGATGGATACCCACAGGCAGGGAGCTTACCAGGTGCAGAATGGCTGCCACAATTTTGTAGACAGTTTGAATCTCCTCCTGCTTGAAGCCAATCACCTTCATGGCATCAGCGACTGCCTTGAACTCGGCCCCGTCATTGATGGAACACTGAGGGGAGAGAGAAGTTTGGGGTGGGGGATTTAATGGAAGTCAGCTGTGAGGAAGCAAGGATTTCACAAGCCCGTGGGAAACAAGATGCACTTTGATGTTTCTCAGAGGCAAGACACTGTCACGAGGTCTCCCAGCTTATTCCAATGCCATCTTGCGTGCTTGGACACTGAACCCTGCATTGCACACACGTATTCAGGCAGCAGGAGGCACAGAAATCCACCACAGCACAATAAATTTCCCAGTGGAATTTGCTGAGAAAGAGTTCATAAAAAATCCCAGAAGAACAGGGACAATTTGTGCACTCACAGACCCTCTGAGCAGAGGCTGCAGAGCACCAGCAGGAAACCTCTATTCTCCACCTCTCTCAAGATCAGCCTCTCCCTCTCTCCCTGCAGCCTCCTGGGTTTGTTTTCAATACACATTTTTAAAGAGAACCATCTGGCATGGGAGAAGGTCTCTGTCTTTCTGTACCAAAGTGCATCTCACAAAAGCACCTAGGAAATCAGGGAGCCTTCGCTCTGGACCCTGCTTCAAAGGGACAACACTAGGGACAGCTCCAACTGTATCTGAAGTGTTCAGGATCTTGTTGTCTAAAAACTTTATGGGTTTGTTCCCTTCTTTCCTGCTCAGAGTTCCCCCTTGAGGACAAATCAGACATGAAGACTCAGTGCTTCAGTAACTCAAAGATCTACTGCAAAAAAATGAGTCCTTCTGGCTTTTTGCTCCAGAAGGCAGTTTAAGGTACCCATTATGGAGCATGGAATGTCTGCCACTGGTAACGGGCCAAATATCCACACCTGCACTTATTAATAAATCATTTCATTGCTGTTTATAAGCAGATGCAGCATGCACAGGTATATTTGTATATTTTAAGCAGAACAGAGGTAAATCTTTTCTATGACTCTAAGTACACTCGTGCTTTATCTTGTAGCACCAAAAACCTCATTACAAACAGCACACCAGTGTAACCTTTCCCTATTCATCCCCACTGATCTCAACTTCTACTAGCTCAGCACTGCTTTGAGCATTTCCAGCAGCACTTCCAATGTTAAGCTGTCCCTAGGTCCCTCAGAGCCCTCACCTTGAGCTGTGCCCCAGGGCAGATGTAGCTGTAGGCTGATGCATCCTTCTGGAGGTGCAGAGAACGCAGGAGCTGCTCAGAACCTCCCTGCAGGAGCTGCATGAAGAGAGTTTTAAGAAATGGTGAATGAAAAATATAAAATCTTTCTTTTTTTCTGTCTCTTATTCACCTGCTTGACAAGCAAAATAATGAAAATATGAATTACTGCTGCAGTATCTGGAGCACAATGTGCAAGACACAGGGCCTGCACTGGTGCAGGGCTCTGCCACCACAAATCACTGTCCTTTAGAGTCACAACTGTATAAAACCCAGCCTGAACCCCTCCCAGACCTGTTCACAGCTGTGCCATGCCACAGCTGTGCCTTGGCAAGCACATTGCCCACACAGAGCCTTTTCCTCCTGGAAATGACACATCCATGAGGAAAGTGCTAATATGCCATCATGGAGTACTGAAAAAGTGGAAAAAAAATAAACAAACCTCCCCTTCCCTCAGTGCAGAATCAAGGTTATACTAATAGGCTGACCATATCCCCCAAAGGACCCACAGGGAACCAACACACAATGTGAAAGACATTAAACAACATCTAAAAAACCAAATTACTTCCATATGGACTAAAGGCTTCAAGAGAAAATAGAGGGATTAGGCTTACTGCACATAAAACAGTGAGTCAAAGTCCAGTGTCCTACAATATTTGTTTAGTCAGCTTCCTTTTAAGTTTAGCAATGTGTTAATATGGGACTGGAGGATAGAAAACAATCCATCTTCCCAGGCTCCCTCCCAGCCCAGGCCCCTGTAGAGAACTGAAGAACCCAAGATCACCCAAGATGCTGCAAAAGGGAACCCTCTGCAAAACACAAGAGAGGGTGAAAGCCCTGCGTGCTCTGCCCAAAGTGTCTGGGAAGCTGGGGACAAGCCACTGCTCCAGCAGAGGAACACAAACCTGGTAGAAGGAGTGGAAGCTTCGTTCCCCGGGCTGCTGCACGATCACACGGGACTGGGGAACAAAGCACAGGGCTGGGTGTTAGTGTCCCCTCAGACCAGGACATGCCATCACCAGGACACCCCAAATCCATCCCATCTCACGCTCAGGCTCTTGGGAACACCATCACACACGTGTGACCCTGGAGCTTGAGGTCTGCAGTCAAAAGCACCAGCTTGTGTAACAGCTGCAATGTCCTACTTCCACCCAGGAATCCCATGTGGGAACCACAGGGTTGCTTTCATGGAAGAGTCAAATAAAAAACATCATTTTAGTTTTAGGATTATTTAATCACTGGAAATGAAAACCAGGACTCTGTGACTACAGATAAATGCTCAGGGCCTGGTGGTCACCACTCCTACACCCCCAGGACAGGCTGCCCACTGCATCCACAGTACAAGGGAATGCTCTGCTCTGACACAAGGGCCCTGTTTTAGGCAACTGTAGCTCCATTCCAGAATCCTCATTCCAGACCAGAGTAAAACAGCACAGAAGGGTTAAATGCAGCAGACATTCAGTCAACAAGCAATGTGTCCTTATTTCATGCTACGAGTTTGAACTATGAAGAGTGATGGGAGCTGTGTTGGGGAGGTTTAGGTTGGTTTTCAGGGAAAGGTTCTTCCCCCAGAGGGTGCTGGCACTGCCCAGGCTCCCTGGGGAATGGTCCCAGCCCTGAGGCTGCCAGAGCTCCAGGAGGGTTTGGACAGCGCTGCCAGGGGTGCCCAGGGTGGGATTGTTGGGGTGTCTGGGCAGGGCCAGGGGTTGGTCTCGGTGGGTCCCTTCCAAGCCAGGATATTCCATGATTTGATGTGTTCCTGCTGCAAAGCCACTGTCTGTCACTGCTTGCATTTGGGCCAGAGCCTCCACTGCTTTCAAATGGAAACAAATTTAACTCGGGAGAAGTCAAGGATATGAAATAAACAATCAGGATAAATAAATCATCAGGATTTAAGTCACTGCAGCTGTAGTCCCAGCCCTCTTTTTACTTCAAAGTAACCCAAGTTAAATGTTTGGGTTTGTTGTTTTGTTTTTTAAAATAAAGTGTTTGTTCTGAAAATAGACTTCAGGGAAATAAGGGGAGAAGTAAAAAAGAAACACAAACAAAAAAGGGTGTTGGCAGATGTGGTCAAACACATAATCAAAGCCAGACGTGTCTCACTCCAGAGAACTGCTAATGGCTCACGCCTGAGCTCTCCAGTTTTGCATATTCCAATGTTTTCAGACACCACTTAGTGACACGAGAAAAATAATTATGCTCATGATCACTTGGAATATATAAAAACAACACTACCAACAGCTCACCCAAGGCCGTGGCGCTGTTCTAAAATAACACTTCTCAAGCACACTTGCTCCCTACAGCCCTGGAAATCTCCTTCTCCAGGGAGAGCTCAGTGCAAGAATTACAAAGCAGGAGCTGTGCAGAGGGTAAATTGTATCCAAAATAAAAACTGAGATTAAACTTCACACAGCCACACACACAAAATCCTTTGGGTAACACAGCCCCATTGCTGCTGAGCTCTGGAAGTCGTGATGCTCCAGGAACAGGGCACTGCCAGCACTGCAGTGGCTTTCCTGACTCCTGAGCAAAACTTCAGCCCTGGATTTATTTTCTGTGCCCTCATTCTTCACCTGCTGCACATGTCTGAAAGGAAAACTGTCTACTGACAAAGCCCAGATTGCAAAAGTAATTCCAGCAAAGGCTGCAA
Organism: Motacilla alba alba; assembly: GCF_015832195.1. Lineage (NCBI taxonomy): Eukaryota > Metazoa > Chordata > Aves > Passeriformes > Motacillidae > Motacilla > Motacilla alba. Next base: position 1,528,075 of record NC_052042.1, read on the forward strand.
CCCTAGAAGGGAGAGCGCCTTACCTTTTCTAGCAGGTAATTATTGATGTGCCCACCTATGGGGTCTCCCTTGAAATCAAAGTTGATGTCCATGTACTTTCCAAACCGGCTGGAATTGTCATTGCGGTTCGTTTTGGCGTTGCCAAAGGCCTCCAACACACAGTTGGATTTCAGCAGGATGTTCTTCACTCTGCAGCAGGGATGGAGGGATGGAAAAGGGTAACACTTCAACACTCACACCACAGGATTTTTTTTTTCACAGCCATTTCTCCAGAAGAATTCAATGATAGCAGTGGTGCTCTTTGATGGCAGATTTGGGCAGGTGTGAATGACATCAGCAATCCCATGGGAAATCAGCTGGGAGCTGTCAGCAACGCTCCTCAGAGGAAGCAAATGCTCTTTGGTTCAAAGACCAGACCCCCACCCTGAAATCAGCACCAGAAATTCAGCTTCTATACACATCTGAATTCTAAAACCAATTTTCTGACTCTTTTTCAAGTCGTTTTCAAAAGTTCATTCCGGGTTGGTTTAAGTCTGTTTCTGCAGAAAGCCACATTCTTTGCTCCAAAGCTTTTACTCCAGGACAGAGAGAGGCATTTTGCAATTCAGAATCATGTGAGCCTGGAAGGTCACAGAATACACTCCTTGCCCTCCACATGGTGTTCTAGCCCACCCAAATTTCAGTCAATTTGCCCAAGGAAAAGTGATTTAGAATAATTTAGGTTGGCAAAGACCTCTAAGATCGTTGAGTCCTGCCATTAGATGGCTGATATTGGCTGGATTGTATTTCTAGATGCTGCTTTGATTTTGAAAGTCTGAACTTTCAAAATAAACTTTTCAATGTGATTTCGGCAATTAACACTGCAAAATTCCCAGAGTAAAAGCAGTACCTGAAAAAGTTAAGTATAAATCAGCATGCACAAGAGACCATCTGATAACGTGGTGCTACACAGCCCACAGAAAGAGATCTACAAGCAGGAGAATTTCCCTTCTTTTCCAGCCCAGGCCTTACCTCTCCACCTCAGCCCTCTGCCCGGGGTTGGTGATGGCTGCTATGTACTGCATTATGTATTTACTGGCCTCAGTTTTCCCAGCCCCGCTTTCACCTGGGGGCAGAAACACCACGGTGACCAAACAGATGGAAAGAAAGCAAAACAAATCATTGGACAGAAGACCTCAATTCTACCCCAACAGTGCCTGGGTGGTTTGGTTTTTTCTTTTTAAAGCAATCTTTGTGTGCACTTGGGACGTTTTCTAAACACAGCCACAACCCCGCCTGGCTGCTGCTGCTGCTGGGCTGGCTTTGAGCAATTGTGCTGTGAGATTCCACAGGTCGGGAAAAGGGCTGGCACACAGAGGATCAAAGGAATATTGTTAGAGGAGAAAGCCTGGCCTGCAGCAGCACAAGGGGCCACTGTTCAGCACCCCAGCCCGGGGCTCTCTCCTTTCAGAGCTGCCTGAGCACGGGGACATCAAGGAAACGAAGTGCCAGGATCCAGCCAGGGATCACTCTGGTACCAGCCCTGCTCCCACTGCCGGAGCCATGGCCTTTCCAGTGGAGCAGGGAACAAACAGGGCCAGTCGGGACAGCAACAAAAATCAGCAGCTCCTGAGGAGAGACAAGCCCAGTTCTGCTGATCCCAGTTCTGCTGATCCCAGTTCTGCTGATCCCGGCTCTGCTGATCCCAGGTCACTCTCCGGAGCAGACACAGGGCTCCTGCTCGCATTATCCCTCTGCAGGCACAGATCCAGCTCCTGGCTGGCACCAGCTCTTGAATGAGATAAGAAATAATTGTGCCGATCTCCACACACGGATTGAAATGCAAATGAGCAGCTTTAAGCTTAATGAAGTTTCTTTTATAAAACGCTGTCATTAGCCAAAGCGTTATTCTCCTTCCGCCTGGAATTTCACACAGATCAGATGCTCATCACCATGCAGAGCCCTCCCAGCCCACCTGAGATGACAATGCAGGTGTCCTTGGATCGTCTCTTCATGGCTTTGTAAGCAGCGTCAGCGATGGCGAAGAGGTGGGGAGGCCTCTCGTAGAGCTCCCTGCCCTTGTACTGCTCGATCGTGTCCCTCCCGTAGATGTTCAGGTTCTTGTAAGGATTCATGGAAACAACCACCTCCCCGATAAAGGTGTAAATCCGGCCCTTCTCGAAGCTGCCCAGAGGAGACAAAAGGCAGGAATCAGACAAACGCAGAGGTTCGGGACAGGCGGCTGCCCGGGCCATGGGGGGAACTCCTCCATCCACCACCCAAAGGAAACACGACAGGAAAACCCCGGCTCTGGATGCTCCCCGAGCAGGGATGGCACAGCAACAGAGAGCCGAGGGTACAGGGACAACAGCTCAGGCTTGGAGTTCCACCACCTGCAAAGGACATTTCTGCCTCTGCTTCACTTCCAGATCCATGTGTGGAATTTGCAGTTTCTACAACTGACTATAAGTGAACGTGAGTGTGAGGAGCAAATTTAATCTGCTTCATACAGGGGATTTACAGGCAAATTCTTTTTTCATATTCTGTAGTTGTCCATGGCCCAGCTCAGGCCAGAGGAGCAGAAGTTCTGAAGCCCTCACTGAGAGGCCTAATCACACTTGAAAATAAACAGAGACAGAAGCCCAGGAGGGAATTGCAGCCTCTCAGCTCCAGCAATGAGTCTGTTCTACTGAAAGGCCCTTCGGTATCATCACTGCTGCCACACCAGAGAGGAAAAACTGCAAACAATGTGTGCAAACAACCCTCAACGACACCATTCCTATCCCTACCTGGCTCTTTGATTCTTTCTGCAAACAAAGCAGAAAATAACTTGATGTTATTTTAAAAATAATGTTTAAGTTAGAAAATGTTTCCAAACAAAATCCCATTTTATTGAAAGTTACCTATGAGGAGAACTCAGAATTAACAGCTGAGGAATTTACTCAGCATTTGTTTCTCAGGAGGAGAAAGGACAACAGGTTTAGGGATCAACACACAAACCCTGGATTTCCAGCGCCAATCCCTGAGTGCAGCTGTATTTAAACCTCGGGACATTAGATGGCACCAGAGCCCCTCCACAGAGCCCAGGAGCCTCGAATCCTGACGGACTCCGGCACAAATTCCAGCATTACTTTATTGAATTTATTACCACCCCCATGTGGTGACAGCCCTGACATTTCCTATTGTTCATTTGAGAATTTTCTGCAGCATCTTGGCAGCGTCAGTTTTTAGCAGGTGTAATAAAACTCAAGAAACATCATGCAGCAACCAGCAATCCACTTTCTAAAAGTGTTGGGGCCTCCCACTCCAGCTTCCTCCTGGAACACTGCACTGGGAAGACACGGGAATTGCAAAACATCCTCTTGTTCCTACATCACTTTTAACTTAAGGCGTCCTGATACGCATTTCCCAAAATAATAATGAGCTTAAAATGCAAAGATATTTTACATTTTTGAGTTATAGGCTGCTTGAAAGGTACCAGTAATGTTTTAGAAAAGATAGGTCAACATAATTAGCAATACCAATACCCCTAATTTTAATTTTTTGGGAGATCCTGAACAGGATCTTCCAACGATCCTGTTAGAAGTGCAAAGGGATCAGATACCAGGCTAGGAGCCCACGAGGGACTCTGCATACACAGAGGAGAGCTTGAAAAACCAAATCCACACAACACTGCTGGTATTAAGGAGATCAAGTCACACTGGGGCATCAATATGTAATGGAAACCACAAGGACACCACAATGAGCAGAATCATTTCACCTCCTGGAGATGGACCCCCGAAAAAGGTGAGTTACCCAATGGAGAACACCGAGCCTGCTCTCCCAAGTCCCTGCCCAGCAGCACAGAACTGCTGCTCAAGGCACTGCTGATGCTGCAAATAAAGATCCAGCAGATTGAGGATGAGGTTTTAAGCCCCATGAGCAGCTGGAGGGTTCATGGCCAAAGAGAGGGTGAGGGGGGTTGTTTTAGCTGAGGAGAAATAAAGAAAGGCCATGCCTGCTGCAGCGTCGTGCCAAGCCACCACCACAGCACCCAATACTCTGACCTCTCCCTTAAGTAATGAATTATGTAAACTTGCATTGCCTGAGCCCAGTTTAAGTTTCCTCCCGCCACAGTTCAGCGTCCCTGAGTGAATCATGGAATCGGGGAATGTCCTGAGTGGGAAGGGACCCCCAAGGACCATCCAATCCCACCCCTGGCCTGCCCAGACATCCCAGCAATCCCACCCTGGGCATCCCTGGGAGCGGTGTCCAAAGGCTCCTGGAGCTCTGGCAGCCTCTGGGCTGTGCCCATTCCCTGGGGAGCCTGGGCAGTGCCAGCACCCTCTGCCTCTAAGCAGAACCTGCAGATCTGGCCCTGCAAAGCCCCTGCCCCGGAGGGGTTCCAGCTGGGATGCTGGCACAGGCAGCAGGCTCACATCTCACACAGCAGATCCCACTCTGGGCCTCCAAGCCAAGTTCTAGAAGGTTTTACTGCCTCTGATGAGTTGTGTCTTCAGCTCTGCAGCAAAAGGCAGATGGAGATGAGGGGGAAGAAGGATCTGTCTCCGGGCTTGACGAACAGGCACTTCTCCAGCCTGGCTTTGGGATAGAGACTTTACGAACAAGTGAGGCCCCCATTTACATCTCAGTTATCTTTCTTTCCTAGCACCAGAGTTAAAATTGCAGAGCAGTGCTCAGATGTTCCCACCAGGAGCTCCAGCTCCTCGCCCCTCATTGCCGATAAAGCCCCTTTTCATCCCTGAGCACGGCTCAGCACAGCAGCAGGCCAAGAACAGCAGGGCCTCTTTTCCTGGCTGCAGGGCTCCGGTGGGAGAGCCGGGTTTGCCCTGCCCATGGAGAGCTCAGAAAAGCTTAAGAAAACAACCCGTGAGGGCAGTGCAAATGGGGAGCTTTGAGCTGGGTTAAACCTATGATTCCTCTGCAGGGCAAGGTCACAAAACAAGACCACGAATCCATTTGGTGCTTTTCACAGCCAGCACAGGCATTTTAGTGCTGAGGTGTAACATGTAGAACATGCAGGGGTTTCGCTACTCAAAGCAACAACAGTGCAGTTCCTTGATAAAAATAGTTCCTTAATAAAAGGAACCCCAGGATCCACTCCTGGGGTGACACCGCCAGGGTCAAACCTTGTTTTTTATCTCATGGAAGTCACATCAGCTTGTGCTTCAACAAAAGATTTCTCTGCAATAGCTCCATTTGAATTATTTCTGTAACAATGTCATGGAATCATGGAATACCCTGAGTGGGAACGTATCCCCAAGGATCATCCAGTCCCACCCCTGGCCCTGCCCTGACACCCCAACAATCCCACCCTGTGCACCCCTGGCAGCGCTGTCCAAAGGCTCCTGGAGCTCTGGCAGCCTCGGGGCTGGGACCATTCCCTGGGCAGTGCCAGCACCCTCTGGGGGAAGAACCTTTCCCTGATCTGCATCCCAACTGCCCTGGCACAGCTCCAGCCATTCCCCGTGCCCCGTCCCTGTCGCAGGGAGCAGAGAGCAGAGCTGGCCCCTGGGGAGGAGCTGCAGCCCCAGTGAGTCTCCCTTCAGTCCCCTCTCTCCAGCAGCTCAGCAGCCAAAAAGCAATTCACAGTATTTACTCCTTGTGGATTATTTTGAGCAGGAATATCAGCTCTTTCATGAGAAGTTTTTATTACCTCATTAAAACATCAATTGATAATGAGAAAATAAAAACCAGTGAGTCACAGAATATAAATCATTTTAAGGGAGAGAAATTCTTCTCTTGGCTAGAAGTCCACTAAGGCAAGAAAAACACTTTTATTTTATTTTGTAGTTTTTATTTTTAGGGAAAAGAGTTGGATAGAAAAGGATCTTTTAATCCAGACAAGGTATATTCAAATGCAGTTGCTCCTGGAAAATACGCTGCAGAAATGGGAACACTGAAGCAGAAATCTCCACCACCAGAGAGCACTCTTCAGATTTCCTCCACCTGACAAACACTCCAGTCAAAAATAAAACTGTTCTTACCGAGGAAATGATGCAACTTCAAATGCACTCAGTACAAATAAAGAAAAGTTAGTTGGCAAGACTTGGAACCCACACTCCCAAACAACATCTGCAGGACGGGACCGTTGCACAAAGCCGCCTCAGCGAGCTGGAGCACTCACATCAGACAGGGAATTCCTAATTAATCACTGACATGTAACTCCCCTGCTCCAGAAGCCAAAGAGCCCTTGGGGGAGCACTGCCAGCCCTGAGCACTGGACAAACGGCTCCTCACTAACCCACTCTGCCACTCCATGCCCATCTGTCCAACAACCCAGGGACAGAGCATCTGCTGGAGAAACACAGCACGTCACCAGTTTGCTGTTCCTTTAGGAGAGCTGGAGTGCAGGTATTGGTATTCTGCATCATTTTCTACTGGAAAAAGCCCTTCTCTGGTCCTGAACTGCTCCATTCTCAGCACTGCTCACAGACTGGCAGCACATTCTGCTTTACAGGCACACCATAGCACCCTTAGCAGGTGCTCCCTGAAGCTCCCTGGGCTCAGCCCTTCCTGATGCTCCACAGGTCCCCAGGACAGACCCTGCTCAGTCAGTCACAGCACAGACACCCACTGAGATGGGCTTTCAGTTTGGCTGTGCAGCAGTGCCTTAAAGGAAAGGAAACGTTGAGGAAAAGCAAATAATTCAGGACAGAATCCAGAGTGCTACAGCTCCCTCAGCTGTGCTAGTCAGCAGCAAACCTAGTTCCACTGAAGATTAAGAGAATCAAAACAGGTGGTTTCAAACTATTCTCTGTTTCCAGCTTATTTGTGAACTCCAAAGCACAAAGTGAAATACTGAGTATGGGCACACAGCTTTTTCTTCCTCCTCTGTGCATGGGAAGAATGATCCAGGAGCTGCACATCTCTACTACGTGGAGCAGGGACAATTCCTTTTCCTGTTGTAAAAATCCCACATGGTTTGGGTTACTCTCCCAAATGGGGTAACAAGCCTCAGTTATTTTTTTTTCCCATTAAATATATACATTAAAAGTCCATGACTGGAGGCTTTGAGTCCATTCTCTTTGCATACCCGCAAGGAGACGTTTAATTAAGGCTTGTGTTCGTGAGGAGATGTCCATGGACAGCCAAGGATGGGCCTCTAGGATGCGTTCAGATGGAAGGGAATTCAAGCAGACTTCTGGCCGTGAAACCATATTTACCTGGTTTGTAAGTGCAAGAATTAGTAGCCTGAAGTCACCCAGGGGAACAACCCCATTGTCCTCATGCTCTGGGAAGTGAGTGACTTTCCTAAAGCAAAGTTCCCTCTGTGCCTCAGGTACTTGGGCCTTTTCTGTGTGATACCAGGTCTCTACTGAGAGTTCAGTGGTGCTTAAAGACTTTATTTTATGTAAATCTCAAAGCAAATTCAGCTGTCAAGCAGGACTTCAAGCCTTTGAGTAAACTGTTCATAAACTGTCTCACAGCGAATCAGCCTCCCACAAGAGCACTCAGATAAACAGGATTTGCATTGGCAGAACTATGGCTAAAATATTTCTGCTGCTCTTGGAAAAACAGACCAAAAAACTGTCCAGTCAGTATAACCTCCCTGCACCAGGAAAATGATCCAAGTCTGTCCTGATCATGAATATGCATGTCTACAATATTCTAAATACGCATGCCTACAAGGTTCTGATCCACCCCGAGGGCCAGGAAAACTGCAATTAAATTCATGTCGGGTGCAGGTGAGATTTTTGCCTGCAGCTGGCCTGCACGGCCTCGGTGTTCAGATGCTGCCAGTTGAACAAAATAGGAAATGCCATTTGGAGCACGTTCTGCACCACTCCTTTCCTGTATGGAGGGAGCAGACAGGGCAGGGTGAGGAATACTCCATTCATCTGCAGCCTGCAGCCAGCTTGGAAATTAGGTTAAAAGAGTTCTTTGTAATTATGTCACTTTTTTTCTAAATAAAATTAGCAAACTACAAGTGACCACTGCCACATCTTCCTCAACAAGCCAAGGTTTAAGGGAATTGTCTGTAATTTGATGGGGCTGATTCAGCTCCAACCCAGCTGACCCTTGAGTCATCCACCAGTTCTGCAAACCCACTGGGTAAGGTCAGGGGAAAGAAAATGGGAGATGGATGCTAAGCCAGCTCTAATGAACACTGAACAAAGTCTAAAACCAGGAGATGCAGGAACAGGAATAATATTAAAATCCCTCTCCTTAAATGCAAAGCGCTAACCTTGCACTGAAAGAATGCCAAACCACTAAACACAGGAGTCACTGAACTCTCATTTCTATCTGCATCAGACCGGCCGAGCTCTCCCTGCAGCAGGGGAGCCCTGCACGCTCCTTCTCCGGCTCTGGAGCACTGCAGAAGGCACAAGCAGAGGCACAAGCAGACTTGAGATAGATAAGGAGTTAAAGGGAAGTTCTTTGAAAAGTCTCCACGCAATGCTTTGTGGTTTATTCCAACAGGCACAGGAGGAAGTCGCTGCCAGCTCAGGTAGAGGGAAGTAGTTTGCTCCCTGTGTGTGGGGCAGTAAAACACTCCCAGTTTCCACACCAGTTTCCATTTTTACCAGTCCCAGCCTGGGACATGGTAAATCTGAGTGCAGTAACCACATTGTGCTGTGGGTAGGACAGCGCCCAGAGTGCTGTCCTGAGGGAGCATCATCCTGGGATCCCAGATCCAATCAGGAAACAGCAGAACAGGCTTGGGATAGCAGCAAACAAGAGGCTGCCATCTGCCCACAATCTCTAACTTTTAATCTGCCAAATAAAAGCACATAACCTCTAAAGGGACAGTAAAAAGCCAAAGAAAGCTCAGCAGTCAGGTAGGTTCTCCTCTCTGCTCCCATCACACCCTGAGCCAGCTGCAGCACTGAGCCTGTCATGCAGAGGAACTCATTTAAATGCGTGAGACTCACGGAACAGAGGAGGAGGAAAAGGTGGAAGTGATCACCTATAAATACCTGGGGAGATGAGAATCATCCTGCCAGGCAGCCAGAAGAAAATATTGAACAGAACACCACACAGGCTCATACAAAGGGAAAATGGGAATGGAGGACCCTGGCCAACACAGGCTGGAGAGGGAAAGCTGCAGAGCAGTTCAGTGGCAGCTGCAAGGACCAAGGAGCCCAGCTGGATATGGCTGAGTTTGCTTTATGTATGTATTTAGAAGACTTGGCTTCCTGCACTGACCAATAACTGACTTCATGATCCATTACGTTCCTTCCACTCTGATGTTACAGCACTCAGGTACTTAAAAAGGACATTTTACCTTCATTCACCTCCTCTTTCCAAAGCCCGTGTCCATATTAACTGTAAGCTGCCACATCACAATTATCCCAGCCTTCAGTTTTGGGAATTCAGCTTTGCACATTGGATTGTACACCCTTGTGTTCAAGGATTTGCTACCTTCAGGCATTTCAGGGGGAAAACTGCAAAAACACCTGCCCAAAAGGCAAACACCTGCCCAAAAGGCAAACACTAGGGCACTGCCTGTGGATGGATAGCTTTGCACCATGAGGAAGATCCTGCCTCATTTCCTCACCTTGGTTCAGTGGGGTGTGAATTCTGCAGCTGTGGCTTTGTCCCTGTGGTGTCCAGGCAAGCTGATGCTTCTAAATAACCTTGTGAAGGACTATAAAATCCTTCAACCCAGCAGAAAGATCCAGAAACATGCAGAAAAACAAAGCCCATGACAGGAGCCCCTGTTCCTTGCTCCCAGCTCTCCAGTAACTCAGGAAACAACAATCACTCACAAATAAAATCACCTGAAACTGCATCAGCCCCTGCACTGATGATTTACAACCTTATTTTCTAAGCCATGTTCTAACACACATCTAGTGTGACACTTTCCCAGCTCTGTCCACACTCTGGCTGAACTGGGGAAGGAGTGTTTGCTTTTAAACTATCTGGTTTAGAGGGGATGAAGGAGATACCCTGACAGGTATTCAGGTGTGGAAAGGACCAAGCTGCGGAGAAAGGGAGGGACAAGCCACGGTGGGCAGAAGGAGGAACGGATTTGAGTGGTGGGGAGGGCCCTGCATAAAGCCCTGGACAGATTCAGCCCCCTCTCCTCCTGTTGTCCCTTGAGCCTTTGGAGTGTTGTTCAATTAACAGAACCTTGTGATAGCTACACCTCACTCCACAAGCCCAAGTGCCAAGGTCCAGTCCCAGGATTGCTCAGGTTTTCACTGGAAATGCCTGCAGACTCCTTTAGCAGTCAGCTGGCTGGGAGCTGCTGATGTTCAGCTGCTTCATTGTTCTGCTGGGAAGGAATATTCTGATTTGTTAAGCTCGTGGCCACTGCTGATCTGTGGATGCTACTGGAGCCCCTGAATGCAGCATTGTTTGGGACAGGGCTCAGAAAACCCAAGAATCATCTTGCAGCATTGAGATACAGAGCCCCATCTGCCAGCACTCCAAAAGAACGGCTCTGTGCTCTGGTAACGTTACAAATAAAAGAAAATCAGGTGCCTTATTTGTACAAACACAGGCCGCACAAACCAGGCAAAAATAACAATGCAAAACATGCAAATAATGACTCGTGTTTCTGCATCATTAGGGCTTCCTTTGGAGTTGTTGCAGTGATCTGCACCACGGCACCCCAAAACAAATACTGACAGTCCTTACACATGCCTGCGTGTTGCCTGGCTGTGACACTGGGCTGAGAGTGACACTGGGCTAGGCCATCGGCCTGTGACACTAGCTGTGACACTGACTGGGACACTGGGTTTCTCCAGGCACCCAGGCTTTCATAGCACGTGCTGGTGACTCAGCTCCGTGGTCTGGCCCACAGGCCATCCCAGCCCTTCCAGTGCCAGCCAAGGGCTCTGGCAGACAAACCACTGAGCCTCCAAGCAGCAGATGAGGACATTCCACCTCCAGCTGCCCATCCTGCCCCTCAGTCAAACATTGCCTTCTGCCACGTCTGCTGCGGGGACAATGAGGGACAGCTGCGACCTCGGCCACCCCCAGATTGCCACTAACTCCTTTCAGACATCAACGGCCTCAGCCAGAGCACGTGGACAAAGAGCCACAAGCAGTGGAGGGGAAAATGAAGTTTGCAAATCACAAAGCAAATCCATTTCAACAATATGTCTGTGAACTGCTCAGGCTGAAAGGACTTTCTCTCGTGCTCCCTTGAAAGCATGGCTAGTCAGGAAAAGCTTCCCAGTTTGGATATAGATTTGGCTCGGGTTTGTTCTGGGGCTTTCTTTCAAGTATTTGCTGTTTTGTACTGGAAGTTTCATGTCCCTAATGGCGATCTGAACAGAACTGCACCAAAACCCCTCTTCTCCATCTCCCAGTCTCTCCCATCACCAAGAACGGAGCAGGAGGTGCCCTGGAAGACAAAACCTCAGGATCTTTAAGGGACCAGATCAAGCCAGTGTGAAAAGGCCCAGTAAACACACAAGGTTTGTTCTTCCAATTAAAGAGCAACTAATATTGCACAGGAAGTTTGGGTGGGAAACAAAGGGCTCTTTACCTACAACCAAGTGCAGTGGGTTCACTTGAATTCATGAGCGTGACTGAACTGGCAGATTCAGTACCAGGATCTTTCTCCCTCTCACTGAAAGTCAATTTCAAAAAGGGAAAAGGAGAAGGAACAAACCAGGGAATGGTTCAAACGCCCTTGTGGGTATGGAAGTGCAGGGCAGAACTGGCAAGATAAGTAAATGAATTTGCACAGTGGCCTGAAGTACCTCACTTTCCATCCTTTGAATGGAAAAGCAGCTGAGCAGCAGGAGAGCTGCTATTTCTGCATTCATCATCCACTGCAAAAGGAGTGAATTCCTAAATGGCAACTGTACACAGATAACCCAGGGGAACATTAGCAAGATGGAAAAGGACTTAAAAGGTTTGATTAGTAAAACAGATTACTTGATTTACATGCTGCTTGGTTTATCGGTTTAAATTATCACCGGAAAGATTGGGCTCATTTACTTCCCTTACATTTGACATATTTTTTTCTGTCAAGGACAGCTCCTACTCAGAAGCTGAAAGACTATTCAAGTTATAATAATGTGAGACAGCACAAATACCACACAAATCAAAATTAACATGCAGATAACCTGAAAGCATCTTCAATTTATCTGTTACAAGCCAAGCTGGCTTTGACCACGCCATCAAATTTTTAATCCTAGCCGGTGGAATTCAGAGCCCTGTGAAATTATTCAAAACAGGATCTTTTGAAGGACAAATCAGCCCGAGGAGTGAGGCAGGCTTCTATTTCTGCGACATCAATTGCCAGGTAATAAGCATTAGTTAACGACAGGCTCTAAAAGTCAGATCAGTGCCACAGTTTATCAAAAAGTTAAATAAAGGTGTTTTCGGCCACTAATTTAGTGAAAGCACTGATTCAGCCTGGGGCGGTGGTGAAGTGACCCTTGGCTTTGACAGACCCAATTACACACTGAGAGCAGCACGGAATGAAGCTGCTGATGCCACCCCTGCTCACACAGCCCCGGAGCCGCCGGCCCTGCTCAGGGCAGGGGCCTGGACCCTCCCCAGGGGCTCTCAAACAGCCCCTGCCAAGCTCTGACACACACGGGCAGCTTCAGGTGACAGCTGAACAGAACTGTGATCTCCAGGAAGAGCAGCACAGGTTTTCCAATTGATTTTGCTATCCACTTTATTTAGATTTAGATTTTTTTTTTAAAAGTAACCGTTCAGAGCTGACACATCCTCCTCCAAACACAGCTACCTCCCTTTCTCCTTCCCTCCCCTGAGCAATCAGCTGCTGAGCCCTCATAGAACAGCATGAAACACAAAAAAAAATTTGGTGTCAGCAAGTCTGGCAGTCACAAACTGTTAATCTCTTTACACCTTTTACAAACAGAGAAAATCATCTATTAGATGGAAAACATCTTTTCTATGCTATTTTCTATGGGTTTTTTAAAGTTAAGTGGTTAGTGCTCCCCTTCTCACACTCATCCCTGCTGCACAAAAGATGAATGGATATCTCACCCATACTCGTGTCATTGGAATAATCAAGATCTTCTTGAATTACCAATAAGTACAAACATAGGAATGGTCACTGTCAGCTCCTCACACACCCAGTGGTCAGCCTCCAGCAGGCAAGAGCAAATGAGGGGAATGGCTGTACTGCCAGTTTTCCAAGGACTTGTGGAAACAACGGAGTGCTTCAGGTTTCTCAGAATATTTTGCTGTGTCAGTGGGAAAGCACTGACAATCCATACATTTAGGAGGCAATCCACAGTGGAATAAAACCGCCAATCATTTTATATCAGCACGCACATTATGACATCAGCTGATCCACGATCATCCATGAGCAGCAAAGCTGCCACCCTCACCCCAAAGCAGCCTTTGGCGAACCTAAGAAATTCTGCATTGAATGCAAGAACTTGAGCCCACAATATACACAACTCTTATTGCTTGCATTTTAGATATTGTATAAAATAGAATGCAACAGTCACTAATCCACAGCTCTCTCACACATCCCAATTCTCAAGGGTTATAGTATCTTCATGTTCTTTTTATTTAATGTAGCCATGGCTATAAGGTAAAGAAGGGCAGAGTTAGATGGGATATCAGGAGGAAATTCCTCCCTGTGAGGGTGGGCAGGCCCTGGCACAGGGTGCCCAGAGCAGCTGGGGCTGCCCCTGGATCCCTGGCAGTGCCCAAGGCCAGGCTGGACAGGGTTTGGAGCCACCTGGGACAGTGGAAGGTGTCCCTGCCCATGGCAAGGGTGGCACTGGATGGGCTTTAAGGTCCCTTCCAGCCCAAACCATCCTGTGATTCCATGATTCTTTATTTTTGATACATGTGTGTAAAATTAACTTTAAAGGTTTACATTTACACAAGGCTCCTCCTAAAAATTATTGCCCACAGTCTTCTGACTGAATCTGAGGAATAAAATGTCCCTTAGACAATCCAGTCAGAAAATGCATCTACAGCTTTGGATCCAATGGCATGGCCTGATGGACTTGCAGATAAGGACAGGGTTCAAGTGTTTCAATCACGGCACTTTCATGCAGTGCCAATAAAATTACTACAAATCCTGGTTTTGTCAAAAGGAGAGTGGAATGTTTTTATGAAATGACTCCTTTCCTCCTAAATATATTCAAGAGAGACTCACAGGAAAAGAAATAAAGCTCAGTTATTTCCTGTTCACATCTCTATCCTTTGAGCAGGAGAACAAAGGAATTTGACACTTCATATCTACACTCATCTTAAACACCGTTCTCTGGCCTTTAGCTGGGTACAGAGTGGCACTGACAGTTAAGGAAATGCTCCTACATACAGAAAATCAGCAGCTTTGATAAGCTCCACAGGTCATTATGCTGATGAGGACAGTTACTATCACCTTATCTACACTTCTTTCAAAGTCCCAGGTCAGAGGAGGTAAAATGCAGCTAATTGTCCCTCCTCCTTCTCTCTCAGGCAAGCAGGAATGAAAAGTCTGTCTCAGTCCTAAAATAATCACAGTTCAGCAGTGGAAATGCCAACAGTTCCAGGAAATGGGCCATGCAGAAACCCTCCAAAACTGTCCAGTAACCTGAGACAAGAAAAATCCTTCCCTTAGTCCAGATCTGTTGATGTAACCTCAAGCAAGACAGACCAGGGATCCAAAACAGTTTAACACCACTTGAAGAGGACTCTGGAAATATCTCATCTGGGCTGTGGCTCATCCGGTTCTGGAGAAGAGAACAACAGATCCTCACTAGCCAAGGATGAAGGAATCCTGCATGGCCTCTGCAAGCACTGAGTGGAAGCCCCAGGACCCAGCGTCAGCCTGCCCACATAAAGAACCCACCTGTGCACCCAGCCAGCAAGGAGAGCTCACCATTTCCCCTCTCCCACCCAGTGCTGCTTCACCAGTGTTAGGCCTTAAATTCTTTCTCCTTCCCTTTTTTGGTGGGCATATGGAGAGGGAGCAAAAGTAGGGAGAAAAGGAAGGCTGGGGGAGAGGAGATAATAGACACAGTGTAATTCTATTAGCTCTGGTTTGGGGGTTTGCTTCCACTTTTAGTTTATTAATTCAGACTTGATTTACTGTCTTCCACAAACCACTTGTAACTGTACACCCCATTAACCATCTCAATTTCTTCTCATTTATCCTGTATTAAATACAGAGACACAAACCTGTTTATAGTTATTACAACAAAACCCGCGTGTATCTTATGAAGTCATGCCATCATTTCCTCCAGTTTTTTGACTGCATCTCCTCCTATGGCATCCAGGCACCTCATGCAGCTCCCTGAGCTGGTGCCTGGTGTCACAGAGCTCCTGCGGTGTCCTCTCATCACCCTCTGCGCTGATCCGTGACCCTGCCAGTCACAGCCCATTACTGGGCTGGAAATGAATGGCTCAGCGTTCTGGTTAATTGGGTTGCATCCACTGGGATCCAGCATCTTCGGCAGGGGCACCACCTCCCCCGCCGGGCACCGCTGCTGTTGTGAGCCTTGTTTTTACAAAAGCTGCCTCAGCTTCGTGATCGCTGCAGGAGGTTCTTGTTCCCCCCCCCCCCCCCAAGCCCAGTGTCCTCAGCAGCCCCTGCCCAGCAGAGGTTTCAGCTGCTGCCCAGCACCTGCAGCACTCCTGGACAGGGATCTGTCGGAGAGCTCTGTTCACAGTCCCAGAGCTCTCCAGCACCCACACTCTGCTCCCACAGGGCACCTGTGCAGGCCGGGTTACATCTCTTCCATGAGCAGCCCTGCAGGCCAAAGCTGGTTTGCCACACCACTGCATTCCCAGCTGCCAGCCCTGCCCCTGGCTCACCAGCCACAACCCTTCCCTGGGACACCTGCATTCAGGCAGCTGAGGTTTTGGGGCTGATTCATCAACTGCACTGACCAGGTTTCCACTGAGTGGATGAAGAGATTTTAACACCAGTAACTCCTGTGCGGTGCCCACACCGCAGAGTGGGGATGACCTCCTGACAGACCCCTGCAGCTTCTTCCCCAGGGTTCCCACTCAGGGCATACGGTGGCAAAAGGCCAAAACCTCCCTGCATAAAGCCCCCTCAGCTCTGCAGCCTGGCAAGCTGGAGCTCCACAGGCTGAGGAAGCAGCTCCCCACCAGGAAGCAGCACGGGCACATTCTCCACCCCTGGGCTGCTGCATCCTGCCAGGACCCAGCTGCCTCTGAATGGAGCTCATGTGCACCTTTATCAGTGCTGTGGTTAATCTGCAACCAGATCACCCCCTCCAGGGCAGCTGAGGATTCAATTTACAGGAAATAAACCAGATATCATTACAACTAAACATTAACTCGCTGCTGCTGGACTATCTCGTTTTAAGGCCCTCATCTTCCTCAGTAAGTCAGGAGAGGATGCTGACACCCAGGTGTTACTGAGGATGTAAAGCACCATTTCATTTTCAAACAGTGTAATGACACACACGACACAAACCATCACCTCCATGAACCAGGGGGACCTGCAGAAATCCGGGATCTTTTTGATCAGTTATTGCCTCCTCACATACTGATCACCAATTCCAAACGAGGGCAGCACTCGTATCCCTGGTTTAACTGGATGGGTTCAGATTGTTTTGCTCCTCAAGTCCTTCCTGATCACCTGTTTGAACGCTGTTTCCAAAGAGACCTGGGAGAACAGGTACCTAGATGCCCTGGTATGAGCAGCAAGGCGACACTGCCCTGGCTGTGCAACATTTGTGTCTCCAACAGCACCAGACAGTCCTTCCTTCTGTTCCCAGCAGCCTCCGTAGGGAAACCCCCCAGTGCTGGGACAGCACTTCATAAAACACTGACCAGCTGCTGAGACACAAGCCAGCACACAGCACATGGCACGTGCAGAAAGTGCCCTGAGCGCAGGAGTGCTGATTTAAACACAGCCTCCTGCCACACTTCCCCCACCGCAGCGATTGTTTGGAAACGTGGAATTACAGGCAAAGGGCACGCGGGAGGCTTTCATCACAGGCTGATCAGATACGAGCAGCATGCAACAAAACAAAGGGATCGCTATTTTAAAAGCTTCCAAACTACAGCACCACATTGGCCAAGCAGTGGGGCCCATTTTCAAATTACAGCTTGTTGGGTGATAATTACATCAACACCGCTGCAATTACTGAGGCTGTGATCGGCCCAGTTTGATCAGAGCAGCGGCGTGCTCTGCAGCTCAGTGTTATTACACGGGTTCTGCAACTGGAAAAGTGACCTCAAGAAATAATCCAAAATTCACAAGGGACCGACGCCTCACAGTCAAGCTGAAAGGACTGTCAAAACATCTAACCAGACTGAAGAACCGTTATTAAAGCAATGGTATCAACCCAGTAACCTACATTAGCAGATTGGAGCCCTTTACAAGCCATTGCTCACTCACAATAGCACTTTTATTGCTGCTTCCTGAGCCCTGAATTGGTTCGTGGCCCCTTCATGTTCCTGACTCTCCCTCACATTGTACCCACGCTCAATTAAAAGGAAAAGGAAAAAAAAAAAAAAAGAAAAAAAGAGGGAAAATGGTTAGAAACAACTGTCTTCCCACCACAGCTGACAGCAATGAAGAGAAGTCCAGCTAGGCCATGATTTTAGCCACAGTCAGGCAGAATTTGGGCAGCTGTCTGTGCTGGTGCTCCCATCATGAAGCCACGGTTTGTAGCCACCCCAGCAGAGGGAAGCAGCGTCCCTCTGAAGGCACGGGAAGGGCACTTGGGGAGCACCAGGACAGTTTATTTACCAGCTGTGACACAGGGCCAGCCAGGCCAGCAAGAGGCATTTCTGGCAGCACCACTGGCTCTGGGATCAAGGTATTGTTTCAGCTATTGACAGATCATTCGGAGAGGCATCCAAACAAGGGCCTGTTCCAAACAGAGAGGTCTGACACGGCAGCACCACAAGGTGCTGGCACTCCCAGGCAGAGCTGCAATTACAGCAGTGTTTCCCTCACAGCTGGCACTCACAGAATCACAGCAAAAACTAGGACGTTGAGAGCACATGCATCCTGTATAGATCTGAAAAAAAATGAAGGCAATAAAAATAGCTGTAAACCAGGTTCAGTGACTTGTGACCACAAAACCCTACAGCAGAAAGACCTGCACCTTCCTCCACTGCAAAAGAAGCGTCAGGCTGGTCCCTTCAGTAAACGGATGAGACTTTGAAAATTAACCCCTCAGCCACTTTGGCCAAGGTGGTCTGTCAGCAGTCACTGGCTTGGTTCATCCCTTCAGTACCTGATAAATCAGTAGTAAATACATGACAAGTATTTAGACCACATAATACTAATCTGAGCTTCCCCAAAATGAGAGCTGATGCCACATCCCAGAGTCATAAAAGCTTTAGACAAGAAAAGGACTTTAAAGCGACTTCATTCCTGCACTGCTGGTAACATTCCCTGCTCTGTCTTGGGGCTGAGAAGCTTAGAACATTCACACAGGTATTGAACTGGAATGCAGGACTGTTCTTAGTTGTTAGGACAGAGGAATCTTTGTGCCAGAACATCCCCCAGGATTGCTCCTGCCAGAAGAGCCAGGGAAGAAGGTGCAGGAGCAGGAGGGGGAGGAGCTGCAGGGAGGGCAGCACTGAGCCCCAGGACCATCCCTGTTCGCTGCTATGGATGTGAACGCTGGAGAACTCAGAGGAAACCACAGTTTATGCTCAACACAGTAGTGAAACATCATGAGAACAGTGCATCTAAATCATAAAATGGCACAAGAGGAGGAAAAGGAAGTGAGTTTCCAAAACAGGATTAGACTCTAAAGTGAAACTCAAGAGTTGCACTGACAAGCACAGGCCAAAGCTCCTGATAAAATCAAGCTCCTGCCAAGCTCTGCTGTCCCAGAATTCCATGTTTGAGGGAAAGGGACAGAATGACCCAACAGAGACCTGCCGCCTCCAGAGCCTGAGCAGGGCGTGAGCAGGACACCATTCCTGTGTCCCCTGTCACTGTGCTCAGGGTGTCCCTGCTCTGCCCCACACAGCTCCTCAGTCCAAGGGCTGCTGCTGCCACCTCTGCCAGCAGCCCAGTTTGGAGTACTGGTTGTGTGAACTCTTGGATGACACGCAAAAAGGCAATTTACTATCAGAAAACAAACACTGAAAATTCTGATTCTATCTCAGCCTTCCCCCCCACAATAATATCCAATAGCTCAAGGATTCCCTAAATGGAAATGCAACTAATACAAGGCTTAAAGGTCATCTCAAAGGAAAGCTGTGGGTGACAGAACATGGCCTGTCGATTCCACACACATTATTCCAGACTGCCTCGACTGACTCCATCTAGGGCAAAGGAAAAAAAAAAAAACCCAAGGAAAATGAAGTAGCTGGTTGAAAGGAATTTAAGGAGGTTCCTAACAATTCTTTTCAGTATCAGGAACACAGATTTAAAAACACCTCAGCTGTGGCTACTGTGCCAGCAGAACCAGAGCGCTTGATTCTCTGGACACAGCTCTGGTCAGATCCAGACAAACAGGGTGGCAAAGCCACCCGAGACATTCCCCAGGGGCTGCTCTGGAGTCAGCCCTGGCTGTGGCACCTCTTGGAGCATGTCCAGAGAAGAAGAGTTGCATGGGAGTTACCAGCTGCAGCCGCAAAGCCCTTCAGAAAACATGAAAAGAGAAGGTTTTCCTGGTTGTTTCTGATTTCCCTGTTTGCACTGAAGACAGGCACCTGGAGGGGAACAGGATACAGGCACCAAGGAGCCAGAGCCTTGATGGCCACACCTCACCTGTGTCACTTGGAATGGTGCAGCCACGACACAGCCCACAGCCAGCTTTACACTGTTCCCTTCTGAAATCACTACTTTGAGGCCAAATAATTCTATCTTACATAAGGTGGCCACTAGCCAAACTAACAAAAGCTTTCTGAGGAAATCAATGTGCCTGAAATTAGACTTGCCTTAAGATTTTAAGTAAACTGAATGAACTCTTAAGCCATGGCAGTCTCTGGGCTGTGTCAGACGTGTGTTGTGCCTTCAGACCCTATTAAAAAGCAAGGAACAGTGTCTGCCAGCTGCTTCTCTGCACTAGGAGCTGCAATCACCATGTGCAGCCATAAAATGTGACTTGGAAAATTATGTACAGATGGGCCTAGGAGTTTAGCATTTATAAGTTCTCTTGATAGCCTGCATTCGCTATAGATAAAAGCAAATCACAATCTTTTCACAAATATCCTTGGCTTGAATTACTCAGAAAACTACCTTAGAGTCAGCATCAATTCAGCACAAGAGCAGTGACGAGCTGAAGCACAGACAGGCCAAAAGGAAATCAAACTACTCAGGAAAATGGAATTACATCCTGCCAGACTAACAGCTCGTCTGTGTGCAGAGAGATTGACTGTCTCAAATCTGCGCTGTTGAGTTTTTTAAAGGCAAACCCCAGCTCAGGGGTTTCAGTGGTGGGCAGTTCCTGCCTGCTGGTGCCTTTGCTTTAGCACAGGGTTGGAGGCAAACAACACCCAGTACCACTCCTGCTGGTAAAGAGAGAATTCATTGAAGAATTAAGAACACCCCCATAACCACAGCCAGTGCAGGCCACAGACGCCTCAAGCAATAGCAACATGATAGAAACAGCCATTTTTAGTCCTACCTAGCCATTGCAATCTGAATGAGAGGCTGAACGTTTTCTAGAACACATAAAATTTGTGTTTGGGTATGTACATTCCGCCCTGAACAGAGCCTCAGTAAAATAAACAAACTTCCATGAAATTTATGGGTACACCAACGAAACTCGTGCTGGCCAGCAAGGAGATTAAAAAAGAAAAAATTCAGCAAACTATTCCTCAAGTCAAAACTAAATCCCAATTCAAAATATACAGAAAAAAAGGCTGAGAATTTGGAGCTTTTGAATCAAAAATAATTCACATATTGAGTGTTATTAAAATTTTCAGAGTAATCAATTCTTTCTTATCACTGGTTTGTCAAGGATATTTTAAAGGTGGGTTATTGTCTCACTAGATCTAAACCCCAATCTTAATCCAGGGCACTCCCAAAGAACTCTCTCAGGTGAGCCCAGTTACCTGTTCACCTTCAGAAAGACTACAACAGGAATATGGGAAATATTCAGTCTGGCAGGCTGGTACATGCCCTCATCCTGCCCAGAGGACATCCGGGATTATCTGCAGTGCCAGCTCCTAAGGCTTGGAGAGACAAACCTGGGCACTCAGCTGTGGCTGTCACCACAACCCTGCAGAGGGACACTTCACCCCTTAGCCACAGGTACACCCTCTGGGGCAAGAAGCAAGGACGCTTCTGCTGCTCAGTGAAGGTCTGAAAAAACGTCACCCCTTATTCTGACCTGGCATGATCACGGCACAAAGATGTGTCAAAAGGAGATTTCAGTGCAGCGGTAGAAGTTTGAGACTGGAGAAAGTGTTAGGGCAAACAAAATGTGATCTGAGCGCTCCAGAGCAACGCTCCCTCCGTGGCAGCAGGGACTTTCTCAGTCTCCACCTGCCAAAATAAATTTGCTGCCATTTAAGGTTGTTAGATGTTTCCCCGATTAATCACTGCCGCGGAGCCGTGTCCCGGAGCCGGCTCTCCTGCAGGACGTTACACAACCGAGCCGGCCCTGCCAGGGAAGGGCAGGAGCAGGAGCAGCTTCCAAGGGTGGAGCGGAGCTCAGTGCCCGGGCAGCAGAGCTCCTTCCTCCCCGGGACAGCAGCAGCGCCGGGCAGGTGGGACCCTGCTGGAAACGCTTCCTTGTCCAAGGAATTATTCCCGTTTCGACAGAAGGAATTTAAATTGGGAGGAATGAACCCAGTTAGGTTACGCTGTTGCTGCAAGCCTGAGGGGGCACTAAAGCATTGAAAACAATCTCCTTTTAGGAAGTAATACCTGTAAATATTAGGAAGGAACTCTGTAAATTGCGGGGGGTGATAAAGCAAAAGAAGCACCGTAACCAGGACAATTTCATCCTGGGAAATGCATAGCTCACACTTTTGTTTAGATCCAAGTGTTTAACTTCACCCACAGAATCCGTAAGTGGAGACAACTGTCTTCCATTGAACCTGTCTTTTATTTCAAAAGGAATTCCATGAACACCCATGATACAGACATGGCAAGCAACTGCTCCAGGCTCCTGTTTAAAAAGGACCAGAGGCCAGTGGACAAAGGTGTCAGCAACAAAATGCTGGAGAACAGCAAAGAATGGGAAAGAGTGTCTTGATTTGAAAAAAAAAATAAAAAATTGCAGCTACAAATCTTTTCAAGATTCCAGTTGTGTGAAATTCATCACGGCACTATTTGACAGCTGCCACCCCAGGCCCAGCTGCAGCTGCTGCCACCCATGATGAAGTTTCTCCAAGAAGATCTTGCTTTGGATGAGGCATGAGGAACTTTGGCCCCCTCTGTCTCCGGACGCTTCAGCAGAGGCCGCTCTCAGAGGAGGTAGCAGTGCTAATTAGCAGGGGGACACTCGTCTGCCCCTGATCAGACCAGTTCTGCTCCCTAGGGAATCCACACCGAACAGATTCCAGGCTGGGAGCGTTTCCCCCATTCTCTCAGGCCCATCCCATCAGCTCCACAGCTCCTGTGAAAATGCAGCTGCCATCCCTTTACCACCCACAACCGGCCCCGTGCTGCAGCTGAGGTGTTGCAAGGCGAAACTCTCGCTGGAGCGGAGATAAGCCGGCACTATCGAGGAAATTAGCGCTCATTATCCACCGGGACTCCCACGGGCTGCTGCCAGCAGGATCCGAGGTGCACGGAAAGCAGCCAGGAGGCAGAGGACAGTCAGCAGTGTTGCTTTCTCTACGGTGACCTTGGGCAATTTCCACTCCCAGTTTCAAAACCAAGGCAGGCTGGAGGGCAGGGGAGCAGCCACAATGAAGGGAAGGTTTTGCTGCTCTTTGGTGGACAAATGGGGGAACAAACACAAACTAAAAGCCAGAGAGGCTACCAGAGAAAGTTCACCGACCACTGGATGCAATGTTCAGTAGCCTAAATAACACTGGAATGGCCGGGCTTATTTTTGCTATAGGTGGATCTGGATCATGAGTCACCTTTGGAGGAAATCCCAAATTGCTCCCCTGCCACAGTCATATCTGTGCACAGAAAACAAGGAACCAAGTTCATAACCAAAAAAAGCCACCTTCACGTTGCCACTGGTGGTGGCCAAATTTGCCAGGGAGTTAATTTCCAGCTGGGAAATGTTACAGCAAATGTTGATTAAGATCACAGGATGGTTATATTTGGAATTAGAGGAACAAAGCACCTAAAGTATCTTCACCAGTGTGATCTAACAAATGATTTTTCATGAGATCCCATGATACACTTGGTAACAAAGCAAGTCAGAGTGAGACAAGATAATATCCACTTAATAGGAAGTGGGTTTTATTGCTATTTTAACCTCTTCGTGATGCAATTTAAGGCAAACCTAACAAGTAAGAGAGGCCAGTCATACTCTACAAGTGTGAAACCCACAAAGCAAATGAGTGGTAAACACTGGCAGAGGCATCCAGAAGCACCAGAAAGTGATTAATCCTGAGCATAATTACAGAATGGAACAGCACAGCAAGGACTGGCACTGGGGTTAGACTGTTGGGTCTCTGTGGCTCCCAGAGGAGCTGGCTCAGAGCAGGGCCCTTCAGCCCTCCAAGGCTGAACCCAGAGAATCATGCTGGAAAGGAAACTCTAACACAACTAACATTAACATAGCCTGGGGAAGAGAAGGGTGTGCAGACCTCACAGCACCTTCCAGGGTCTCTTCCAAGGGGCTACGGGGAAGCTGGACAGGGACTCTTTGTCGTGAACTGCAGTCACAGGACAAGGCAGAATGGGTACAAATTGAAAAAAGAGAAGTTCAGATTAGATATTAGGAAAAAGTCTTTATTTGAGGATAATGAGACACTGGAACAGGTCACCCAGGGAGGTTGTGGATGCCCCAACTCTGGAAATGTTCAAGGCCTGGCTGGATGAGGCCTTGGGCAACCTGGTCTAGTAGGAGGTGTTCCTGCCCATCGTGGGACTAAATGATCCCTTCCAAGCCCTAAACATTCTAGGATAAAACAGCTCAGAAAAGGTGTCCATCGAGACCTTCTGTAAGCTCTCTAATGGGCCGGGTAGGAGAAGGGAGGGCATCAGTGGGAATTGAATGCTGAGGAAGGTCTGTCACCCCAGGCCAGCAGGACCCCCAGTGTCACCTTGTGCCACTTGTTCCCATCCTGGGAGGCACTTGTGGATCTTGAGCAGAGAAGCAAAAGATCCTTTTCCCAGCCAAATCAGTTCCCAGGCATTAACAGCAAGCCTGAAAGCACCTAAGGGCAGGGACATCCCTCCTGAAAGCCCTCAGTTCTTGTGTGACAATGCAGTTCCTGTGAAAGGCCATTCTGACATTCCCCACTCCATAAAAATCCATCTGCTGCCATTACTTTCTCAGTGTTCATTCAAAATTTCCACGAGACTGGAAACTACTCCACTCCTCCCCTCGGAGTGAAAGATGCAATTTCAAAATCCTTGGTGTGAAAGCTCCATGGCAGGAGAAGTTAATCCCAGACAACCCAAGGGGACAGTGGCAGTGGCAGCAGCAGCAACACTGAGAAGGGATGGAAAAACAAGGCTGAGAAATAAATTTTACCACTTGTGGTTTATTCCACGTGTATCATAATAACTATTGTTTTTTCTTAAAATACACCCTGTTAGAGTAAAAAGAATCCAACTATCCTCACCCTTATTATGGGGTTTTTAGCTTTCATCACTGTGCAGTTGGAAACAACCACAGAATATCTGAGAGGTTTAAACATCAGAGAGCAGAACAAAACCAGGGAATGCTTGCACTTGCCAGTGCTGCTCCCTCACACTGCTCCTCCCCTGTCCTCATGGATAAATGGATGGTTTGTAGCTGATATGGGATAGGATGTTTTTTCAAGTTGCCTTCTCCCCTCTGATGAAAAAAAGAAACTATTTGGCACTGATAGTAGTGGAGGGTACGAAGAGTATCAAAACCCAGGTCAAAACACAAAGAAATCTCTGTCTTCAGTGACAGAAACTTTTAGTTTGCAAAATATCCATTGCACTCTGTTACTCAGGGAATTAATCAAAGGCTCCCACTCTCCATGTGACACCCAGGGAGGAGCAGATGCGTGGGCACAATTGGGCAATTTTCCTACACAGCAAATTATTTCGGATCTGGCCATTAGTGCTATCAGTTTCCACATCAAGTACCTCAGTAGGATAAACAGAGGCTGCTCCTTTGTCCTAAACAAGGCCAGCCAGTACACCTGTATATGAAAGGTAGGAGGTGGGGATAGTTTCCCCTGAAAGCTTTCCCAGCTTGGTTCTGGGGTTTACCCTGCTCATCAAGACACAAGAGAATTTGGCACTTGAGGTGAAACATCCTTTGTCACGGCACAAAGGATGGGAAGGTGCTGTGGGAATTACTGCCAGCACAAGATTTATGTCACATAACCAGGGACAAGTAAAGAGGAGCTTTCAAATAAGACAGCAAAGGTGTCTTGATAAAAAACCCCAACAAATACCTGACTACGACTGCTGAACTGTTTGAGCTCTCCACATCCCTTGTACAACATAAACCTGACACTGACCAAGCCAGTCTTTCTGTAAGAACCTGTTCATTTATCCCTCCTGTGATTTATTGTGGTTTAAGTGCACATTAATAAATGTAACCCTAGCAAATGATTCCTTTCATTTGGTCAAGGTGCCACAGAATGTCTTCAAAATCCACCAAGTTTACTGCACTTAATTTCTGTTATTCTTTCCTAGGTACAAGGACAATATGGGAAAGGCAGAGGATTAAAATGTATCAGATGGAGTTGAATATTTTGAAGTAGTATGTCCCAATTTTACAGTTTCCATGATTCAGCTACAAAGTTTGCAACACAACACATTTTTGTTTGTCCACTAGAACAAGTGATTTGTCCATCTGCACTGGATGTGCTCACTAACTTTGATAAACAGCCCCTCAGGAAAGCAGCTGAGCAGCAATTACCAATCAGTTACGGACAGAACTCCTGGGAGAAGACCAAGATTGACACAAGTTTTCTCCCTAAATTCAGTAGCACCACATCCGATCTGGCCCTGAAGCCAATCACAGCCTGTGGTGTGAGAGCAGAGCCCCAAACCCACATTCTCTCCTCAGAGCAGCTCTGGGAACAGTGAACATCTTCCTGCTCCAATGGCTCATCCAGCGAGCAGCAGGTGCCACCTTGGCTCCTCCATGAGAGCATCCAAGATCCAGAAACCCAGAGGAAAAGCAGGACAGAGACAATCAGGCATTCTTTAGGTTTATGAAAGATTTGAGATTTGAGGTTTCCTGCACGGCAGGACATGACATACATGTCATCTTTAGGGAGATGGGTGTCCCCCATCACTCTTTCCTGGCTTTCCCACTCCTGCCAGCCAGCTGGAGCCTGGCACTGCTCCTCAGGGCACAAGCACTGGGATCCAAACCCCACAGCACCCGTGGTTCCAGCATTCCAGGTGGCAGCCTGGCACCAGCTCGCCCACACTGCCTGCAGGGATGCAGGGACAGCACCAAAAATCAAACCAGGCAGCCAAGATCTTTGGTGAAAAACAAGACTTGTTTTGACAATAAGTAGCCCCCCTTTTAAGCATCCAAAAATGTAAGTCCTTAATAGAAAACATATTTTCAATCGACTGATTGGGAAAATGAAGCCAAATATTCCCAATCATTTCAAAATTGTTTAGGTTTCCTTCAGTTTCCTACCAAGCCCAGCTCTCAGGGTTTCATACCAGGTTTAGAAGCTTTACACTTCACAGGGATCTGCTTTTCCCTGGCCTTTCCTCAGAGGGGTTCAAGTTCCGTAACCAACACGGAGTCAGAGAACCAGCTGCCAGACACTGGAGAGGTCTAACTCAGGAATGTCTGCATCCTTGAAAGCCAGGATGCAGCATGGCCCAAAAACCAAGAACAAAGACAAGATTTCCATTGTTTGTTTTGCTGGAGACACAAATGCCACATTTATCAGGAACATAAGGGAAAGGGATACTCCTGTTTCTGTCCCAGCACTGCAGCACAGGCGTTGCTCGTGTTCTCCTCACCTGGAACAGGTCAGAAACCACACAAAGCAAAGCTCCTTTCTGACTGCAACGCAGGCAAACTCAAAAAGGGAAATGCTGATTATCAAGCAGCACTGTCCACAAAGTCAAACATCCAACCTCAGGCTTATTTTAGAAAGGCTCCCTGGTAATTTGCCTGTGCTTTTGAAAAGCAAGGAATATGTTTTGAATTATAAGAGGTTACAGGGACATTTTTGCGGTAAATTTGGACTTTCATTTGCAAAAAAAACCCTCAGTGCTACAGAGATCCTTTCGGAAATAACATTTTTTTGTCATTGCTAAGCACTTTTCAACAAAGTTTAACAGCTACTGTTCCAAGGAGGTGTTTACATCCAGCTTTAAAAGAATCTGGGGGTTCTTCTGGAAACACAAGGAAAAGCAGCACAGTGTCCTTCTGACAGCCTGAGAAGCAAACAAGGGAGGACATTCTCTGCAGGGTGCAGGGACAACAATTTTTCTAAGCAAGTTCACTTGAAGACTCCAATGCTCCAGCTCTGGTCTTTTGGGATTCTTCTGGGGCCTAAAATGTATTAACAGCTCTTTGAGCCTGTTTTCATTCGCTCCCCTGGTCTTTACACCCAGGATCAAGAAGCAACAACACACAAAGAGGTTGGTATTAAGGAGCAGTGGAAGGCGCCATTTCCCGCCTCGGAAGTTTATGAACTCCATAACCAGTTCCTTTATAAACACTGCAGGGGAGGGGAAGCCTTCAAGGAACCATAGCTGGAGTTTTATTTTGAAGGTGACATTTACTTTATCATTCATTCTTGTTAAATAATCTATTTAGCTGCAGTGTAGCAATCTGAATAAGAGCAAAAGTTTTAGTGTAAACATCTCAGTGATGTGATGTGGAGAATGAAAGCTTCATTGTGCCCCCGATGGCCACGATGTGAAGGCTTTCACAGCCACCGTGGTTTTTACCCCTCCAAATGCCATGGAGGAGCTCTCCCCAAAGAAAGCTGTGCTGTTCCTACAGGGGGAAAGGGGATTTTTTGTTTCAGTTTGTTTTTCTTTGCTATTCACGGTGAGACAGCCTTTGCTGCCATCCAGTAGCTGTTAAAAGATGGGTTCTGTTCCTGCCCGGCTGTTGAGCTCCCTGGGCAGGACGCTGCAGGGAAGTGCTGGAGTTCCCTTTAGCTCCCCTGCTGTGAGTTTGTCCTGGGCACCAAAAACAAACCCCAGGGTAAGGATGAAGGCACTGATGCTGTAATGGGAGGCAGATACTGAAAGGGAACCTTTCCTGAAAGTTTCAGGTGGTGCCTCAAAGCATAATTCATTGACGGAGCAGCCATGCACACCTGCTCTCCATCAGAATGGGACAGAAAACCTTTTGTTAGGGGCCCCAAAATAAAGGGATTTATTCCAAGGCTGTCAGAACTTCCATGGTTTGAGTTGGCTTGATGTGAATAAAGATGCAGAGGCAAGGGCAAAAATCCTTTGTGTCTGGAGATGGAGTTAAGCCCACCCCAGCACCCCAAACAGCACATCAGCCCCAGCAGCACATCACAGCGCACACATTGCAGAGTCCTGCCTCAAACCTCCCGTTCCCGTTCCCCAGGAAGATGGAACGAGCCTTCCGGCTTCCCAAGTTACATCAACCTTCAACAGGAACATATCAAGATACTCTGATCAGATAATTTTCTACCTGAACAACCTCAAGCAGGATAACATCGGGGCAGGCTCTGTCCGGACCCAAGAGGAAAAGAACTCCAACAGGCCGGGATCCAGCGCGGAGCCCGGAAACGACTTGAGCAGATGAACACAATAATCAGGGACTGCAGCACTCCCAGCCTCCTGCCATGGCACACTTTGTGTGGGCTCCATAAATTACACATGGAAGGAGGAGGCAGTGTCTTTGCTGGAAGTTATTTGGTGTTTCTTGCATGCCAAAAGGAGCAACTGCAGGAAAAGCACAGGAATGCTGGTCAGAAAGTTCTCAGACAGACATGGCACAGATCAGTCCTGCCAGAGAAACTGATAAACACAGGGAGGAGATAAGCTGTGTTCTGAGGTGGAACAGGAGGGAGAGAAGGAGATAGGTGAAGGAGATAGAACCGAGAGCAAAAGCAATCTTCGTAGATAACTCTGAACAAGCTCTGTGGGAAAGGGGGATTATCATGGCACGGGAGAAGGAATGAGCACAAAAATCAGTGTGAGGTGACTCTGGGCAAGACTGGGCTCTGTGCATGGCTCAGGCTTGGGCCTGACACACCACAGGGGAACAGCAACACCTGACTTGGGATGCAAAGGCCTAGAAAGGACCAAGTCCAACAGCACAGGTGGAACAAGGGAACTGCTGTCCAGAGGAGCTCACTCACCCCAGCCCCAGGGAATTCCAGCTGACAGAGAGGGCAAGGCTGGGAAGGTCAGCCCAAGATCAGAGAAGACACTGGGGAGCTGAAGGGACATCAACAGCAAGGGGGAAAGCTAGGCAGAGGTGTCCAGCTGCACACAGAAGGTTCTGAAAGCGGAGAGAGGAGTCACCCATGATGACCAGGAGGGTCAGCTGCAGTGACAGAAATATGGGAAGTAGTCAGCAGGAGAAAGGAAGATCAGGTGGGACAACACTTCTGGGAGGGACAGTGGGAGTCAATGCCTGACATGCTGGAGTAAAGCAAAAAACATCCAGGGTTGAGAAATGACACCATGGCAGGTAAGTGGCTGCCCATGGACACAGAACTGGTTTCATGCCATATTTTCACCCAATGGTACATTTTTCTGGAAATAAAGCTCTGGGTCAGACCAGCCCAGCAGTCACACAGAAGCTGTTCTCTGAAGATCACTGGGCAAGCAGCAGCCATAGGGCAGGTCACTGCCAACTTTTAAACCCAGAAGGGAAGGACAGCAGCAGCCTGGCAGCCAGGAAATGTGGGCTGCAAAATGCTTCAGCAGAACTGCACAGAGCTGATGAACAAATACTCCAGCACTGCTCAAGGAGAAATTTTGAAATGTGCACAGAAAAATGCCCAGAAACTGTCAGGGGCAGAATGGAAAATATCACCACCACCAAGAATTAGAGCAAGAGCAGGCTTGTTATGCCCCAGTCAGTTCTGCTGCTGAGCCTGAGAAGTTGAGCCCTGCAAGACCATCAGTGATGATAGGGTTGGGTCCTCTGGCTTATCAGTAACAGCTGTTTTATTTAAGAGGTTTTTCCAAGATATCCTCTTCCTCCTACCTCAGCTGGGCCCTGACAGGAGAGTATCTGCTGTCCATCTAAACCACCAGCCAAAGGAACTGCTCTGGGTGTTGCTGCCACACACAACAACTCAGAGACCAGAAAATCCTCATTCCTAGCCAAAGACAGAAGTTATCTCAGGAACAGTTTAATGGCTTAGATTTGAAGAAAAATGAAGTCTTTTCAAAAAAGTTAAGTCTATTTAATGCCCCTTTTTCATTCCCAAAGACAGAACAGCCTCACAGCCAAGCTGTTCTTTCAGAACTTTGGAAACACCACAACTGGACACTTTTACACCTGGTCTAATACAGGAACATCAGCATGGGACAGCGGCATTGGAAGCTGAGAGCTCATCACATCTCACCACAAAAGCCCTTAAACAAATCTTCTTTACAAATTGTATTTTTGTTTCAGAGAACTGGAAATGAGCATTTGCCACCAGGGGACACACGGCTCCCCTATTTCACACTTACAGGGCAAAACTATATGCAGAAATCTGTTTCCTTCTCTCCCTCTCAGAATTCCTTCATTCCATAAAAAGACGCAGTCGTGACCCAGGGATGCAGAGAGAGATGATGTAACTCCAAATACCTGGTGAGATCTGCATCTTTAAAGGATTTCAAGTAAATATCACTAAGTTCAAGTGGTATCAAAGCCTGCTCAGCCAGAAGAAATGCAAAGAGTCAAAGAAATGCAAGGGCTCAGTGCGTGTTAGATCAGTAAAGCACCTGGAGAGGCAGATTTTTGAACAGGAGTCAATGCAAAGGACTCTTGACTGAAGGAGGCCATGAGACTCCTTGGAAGCGTTAGCAAATATTTATTGTAGGAGTTTAGCAGATCTTGGAGTCAGCCTTCAGCTAGTGAAGCTCAGCAGGTGATGACAAATCACTTCAGTCAAGATGATGTAGGTTACACAAGCCACCTCAAACATGGGGTAGTCAAAAACCAGAACAGGATTCCACTTGACAGCATCCCAAAGAGATGCACTGCAGCTCTGAGGAGCTTCAGGACCCACAGCACTTCATCAGAATCTACAAAATTATTGCAGAGTAAGGATGATAACCAAAAGGCTGCTGAGGAATTCCTAAATTACCAGCTGATTTTTGTAGATATACCTTGTGTAAACAGCAGGAAACAAAGACTTTTAAAAATGCAAGAAAGAGCATTTTCTATTGAGCTAATCCCCCATAGGTCTGGTTACTTCACTGATTCTGTCAGGTTTTTGTTTCCCACCTGATGCCACGCGCCATGGATGTCTCTCCCCAAGTTGCTGCTACCCACCCACAACTAAATGTTGTTACCTGTGTGCTCTGGCAAGGACCAGAGGCAGCTGGAGGCAGGACCAGCAGCTCTGGGGCACAGCATCAGCAGCCTCAGAGTTTAGAAGTACAAGGCACCCTGAAAGACTGATCTCATTCATAAATCTGACCTCATATATTATTCAACACCCAGGTGCTAAAATTATTAAACATTCCCCCACCCAGCTGCTATAAAAAGACTCCTGTGAAACTTCCCTCTAAGGAGGCTTTCATCAGGCAGGGAGGGCAGATGGGCTAAGAAAGGCCCAGTGAAACCAGATAAACTCAGCACATGTGGAGGGAAAACAAACCCCAGGCTGGACACCACCTCATTCAAAGCCTGGTTCATGGGAACTCCAGCCAGGAATCCCAGAGCACACCTGCAGCAGCTCCAGGGGTCATGGGGTGAAGAGTCCCTGTGCAGTCAGAAGCTGGCCTGGATTCTCCCCTTGCTGCTCCTCTGGTTGGGATTTGCTTTTTAAGTGAGATCAATGGCCTCTTCCATCTCTGAGGATCAGGCTGGCCCCCAGCCAAGCTCATAAGTCAAACTTTGATGGACTAAGGGGAATTTTCATTCCATTCATTCCAAACTGCGACACGAGACGGCTTCTGCAGGTTGAGCAACTCTGAGGAAGCCAAGAAGGGCTGACGAGACTCAACTGCTGCTGGCCTGAGTAGAGGAAGGAGTGTCCTGCAGCACCCAGAGGCAGGTGCCCCTCTCCAGGGAGAAAGCAGCCTCTTCCCAGCAGCTCTTTAATCCAACACCACATGAACAATTCAAATATTCATAACTATTTAGAATGAGGAAATTAAAATGGCTTAAAGGCATGAAAAGCTTGTTTATGAAGCATGAATATTTCATTAGCAAAAACATAAATGAAACCAAGCAGTCGCGTAATATTTCCTCTGCTGGGATTAAATACAGTTTATTACCTCATGGGAAACCAAACCTCTCCCACCACAATTTCAACCCCAAATATGAATGTTTAAGATGGTGCTCAAAAGATAAGGAAGTCGGTGTAAAAATATCAGTGTAATACAGCACCCTTCACTCCATAAGTGCAACGGAGGTCCATCAAGGGGAGAACTGAAAGGGTGTGGTACCGAGCAAGAACAAACGGGACCCAGAGCTGGGCTAAGAATCGTTCCTAATGGATCAGAGGGACACCCATTTCCTGAAGATGGGGACAAATTAAAGCATTTGTTCAACCCCAGAACTTGTGCTTGCTTTCTCAGACCTGAAAAAGGAAAGGAAAACAACCCAGGCTGCAGATCTAGGGGACACTGAATGGCAGAGCAGGAGTCTGGCCTTTCAGAACACAAAATACTTCCCTGGAAGTGTCCCTAGGCCAGGGACTTGAAGAACGGACATGGGGGTGGAACCGGATGAACTTTAGGGTCCCTTCCAACCCCAGCTATTCAGTGATTTTAGGATCCTAAAGAATGGCCTCAACTCACCACATTATCCAGAAAAACAATGGGGATTTTCTGACAGAGGCCCAAAAGGTACAACCTCCACACAACAACCTCAAGAAAACCCCCCTGAGATATCCCTCTGCAGCACTTAAAGCCCAATTCCCCATTCAGTTTGCTCCAACCTTTTTCTAGGATTCCAGCCTACATCTCAGCTCTGCCTGCAAAGCAAACACTTTCAGCACATTCTCAGGAGAAGAGGGTTTTCAGCATAGATTCTTGATGCCAAAACTATTAAAAATCATAGCAGAAATTATCTATGTTTCAAATGGCCCTGCAATAAATACAGATCTAGACCTGTCACCTTAATCTGAAAATGCTGGGGTTTGTGAGATAGTTGAGAAACATTACAGAACCCACTTCTGTGTGTTTTCAAGTGAACACAGAACTGTGCTTTTATGAAATGCTGCTTTAAGAGGCCAGAAGTCACCATGTGCACAAGGAGACAACTGCAAGGCCTATTAGCCCGTAGATCTTTGCACCACTCCAGGCTCAGGTGGGCCTGAGGAACTGAGGAGCAAGTACAGCCTTCCACAGCGAATTTCATGCTGGAAGTACTTGAAAGAAGAGGAAAACAACCCCAAATTCATTTTACAATCATTACACATCACCAGGTGCTCTCACTGTCTTCCTTTCACACATCCTTGAATTCTTTAATAACAGTGACACAGATCCATTGTGTTCCAGGGGGGAATTGCACGACACTTATGAAAAATGAGCACTCACTAGACATCAGCAGAGGATGAGTCAGGTAGCACCTGCTCACAATGCAGATGTGGGAACACAAACACCACGAGCACACGGCTCACATCAGACCAGCCCAAACACTGCCCCGATGCTGCCCTGTGTAATTGTCTGCTTTTCCCTGCATTTCCATGTGGTTTCTCACTCCCAGTGGCTCAGGGGTGCTGGGTTTGCCCCAGCAGGGCCCCCTCAGGATCCTACTGCTGGCACAGAGGGGATGGGTCACATCTGACTGTCCTGCAGTGATTCCCAAAGGCATCACCAAGGCTGCACAACAGATGATTCAAAAACTCCCTCTTTGCATTCCACAGATCCCATTTTCAATGCTCTGAGGTTTGATCTCTTTGTCAAGGCAAATGCAAGCTGGACAGAACAGTGAGCGGTCTTTGCAGTGCAATATGAGAAATCACCTGATAAACCAGAATATTTCATACTTCTGAAAAATAAGCTTCCTTCCAAGGAAGTAAATTAAAAATGGCAACCTACACTACTTGAAATTTTCACCATGGCATGAAGAAAATGAGGTGGCGCAGTTTCTCGCTTCTCTTACTCAATAGTTTCATCTAAACCACAATTTCTGCAAAAGCTGAGCAGCTCTGGCCAGACCAACACTCCCTTTCCACAAGCACCATCTCACTCCACCTGCCATGGAATAGTCACGGTCATGTTAAGTCAAAAGCAGCGAAACCGAGAGTTTTACCGAGTCCAGAGCGTTCTCCCACCACTTACAGGTAACACTTGACTACAGATAAACACCTGCCTGCCAGTGGCAGGACCCGAGAGTTGCTAGACACAAAAAGATTCTCTATTTTAAGGAGTGCTTCAATTAATCTGGTGTCCTGGGATTGGAATTGCCAATTACTCCTGCAGCAGTGCAGAGATGAGCGGGCACTCACTGAAGGGATAACGGGCAATGGCTGACACACAAACCACTCAAATACTGTTTTAATAATCCCGACTTATGAGCGTTCCACGAACAATTGTCTGTTACAATTTCGGAGGTTCCTATACAGACACAAAGCTACTGAGTTCACACAGACCATCCCCATAGTCCTGCTTTTCTTTTTTAAAAATTATTCTGATGACTAAGAATCACAACCAGACGCTGGGATGAAGCACACTCAGGACTAAGGAATTCAAGGACAGGATGACTTTTATTTACAATAAAGTGAAACATGCAGTGGCTGCTGAGTGTCCGATGAAACATTTATTAAGTAGCCGTAAGACACGGCCACAAAAAGGTATTGACACAGTGATCCCCCTGCTGAATCACCACTCAAACCTACAAATAACTGGGCATGAGCACTGGGGCTGGGAAATGAGGCAGTAAATTCACACTGCGTCCACCCACCTACCCAGCCACACTCATCCAGCCCGTGTCAACACCACTGAACTCAAATACTACACTAATAAAAAGTGCAGCTTCACCATTCCTCTCTTTCCCACTAGAGACATCCTTGGGGAAATATCCTTGCATGCACCGAAACTGGTATGATTTCAATTCCACCCACATCTGGGCTCACTTGGGAACTAAATCCAGCACAGCCCGTCTTGGGTCAGCCAGTGACCCTGAACAAAAATAGCTCCGGCAGAAAGCTGGATTTATGGAATAGGGTGGAGCCCATCCAAGTGAAAACTGCACAGACCCGCCACGGGCACTCGGTGACGGAGGAGCAGCACCTCCTTCCCTCTGCTCAGCACAGAGGGGACTCTGCCATCGCCACAGCGACACAACCAAGCCTCGAGCGGGTCCCCAGCCGGGTCTCACACAGCTTCCCACGTGTCAGCACCAAGAGTCAACTCCAGAGCAGGACAATGTGAGCGGCAGGTGTTGCCTGAGCACAAAGCACCGGCAGAGGGGCTGGGGTGGCAGCCCAGGGCCGCCGCGCAGCGCCCAACGCCCGGCAGAGCTCAGCTCAGGGCTTCCCTGACAGGCCACACTTCTGGAAATTCACAGCAGCTTCCCCAAATGCCCCCGCGCAGACAGCCCTGGAGGCAGGGGATGACAGCACCAAGGTAAGAAAAATTAACAGTACCAATCAGCTTTTGACAAAAGCCTGTTCTGCCCAGGGCACAGACACCAGATGACCTTGAAGCTCAGGCAGAAGAGAAGAAGAAGAGCTCAAGTCTGAACTGTTGTCAGAGGATAAGCCTGGCTTTGGGCAGGTTTGAGTGACCAAGGCTCTGCAGTGAAATGGGGCCTCCAAGGTATATCACACACAGCAGGGATGTCCTGGAAACACCCTCAAGCACCATCAGCAACAGCACAGAGAAAAAAATAAATGAACTTGCACATTTACTGTAAGGATCCAGGACTGCTGGCTTGCTCTTCTCATCCCTTCATACAAAATTAGCAAAGTCTGTCCCTGCAAGGCACCTCTCAATGGATTCCTAAAGGCAACCAACATGCCACGTTGATTTTAAAGTTATAAATCCATTTCTAATACTCCATTTAGATTTCTAGTACACATTAACCAAAGAATAAAACCCCAAGAACAAACCGTGACACACAAGCTTCCTGCTAATTACAAAGATATTGCATGCAAGCCCTTTCTAATACAATTACAATGTCATGGAGTGTACAAATGAGAAACAAATTTCAACTTTTAGAGCACTGCAAAATTCATTTACATCTGAAATCATGTTCAAAGCTCAACCGTTCTCATTATGATTTTCTTATATTCAAACACAAACGCTCTCTCTGCCCAAACAGAAATACAGAATATAAAAGGAAAAAAGCATAAAGTATGCTGGTTGTTATTCCACCCCACAGGATCTGAGCCCTCACCCTGCAGCATCTCAGGGCACAGGGATGGCTGTGTAGCACAGAAACTCCCAAGCGCTCAGTGGCTGAAGCAGCCAGATCTCAAAATCTCCACATTTCATCCAGAGGAGACAACACAATTGTGTGAAAAAGCTTAATAGTCTCATTCCTCAGTAGTTTGAAGCCTGCTGAGGGAGTTTAGCCCGCCTCCCATCTATTGCCACGGCCACTCTCAGGTGCATCCAACAACACCAAGGGCCTCACAAGTGACTGATTCCAATACCCATCAGAACACAAGTGGCAGGACACGAACAGGCAGGAAAACCTGAGCAGAACAGGGCACGGACACAAGCCAGCAAGTCACATCTTTATCCCAAAGGTTTCTCCTTGGCAATTATCAAATCCTTGCACAAGCAGGGGCATACAAGTTTATCAGGAGGAGCTCCCATGAATGTTTTATAACGGAAAGTGAAAAGCAGCCGCAGACTTAGGGTCCCCCGGCTGTCCTCTGTCAGTGCTGCCCAGGATTTAGTTGTGCTTGAGAGGGAACAGGCAGGAAAATGTGGATCTTCCCAGCACCCACCACGTCTACAAGGGAAATAAAACCATAAAGATCAGGAAATGTTAGCACAGCAAGTCTACACCAGCAAGCGACTGCAATGCCCCCATGGGATGGAGCAACCTTGGACTTGGTGACTTTTATTGCACTTTTTCTTTCTCTCCAAAGCAACTTTGCAGAATGTCAGCATAGGCAAGAAACCCAGCAGAGGGGAGTGGGACAGGCTGCCAGAGCAGCTGGGGATCCCTGGCAGTGCCCCAGGCCAGGCTGGACAGGGCCTGGAGCAGCCTGGGACAGTGGAAGGTGTCCCTGCCATGGCAGGAGCAACACTGGATGGCCTTTAAGGTCCCTCCCCAACCCAGCCTACCGTGTGTTTCTGTGATATAGGAGAAGATCAACAACAGACTGTTTAAAACTAAAGTCCTTAAGGTCCCTTCGCTCCTAAACCATTCCATGGTCCCATGAGGGAGGTGGGCACTGAGGCAGGTGACTCCGGAGGGACACTTTCCAGAGGGGGGACCGAGAGCCCCCGCAGCCCCCAGGGCTTGGTGCACCCCGAGCAGCCTCATCTTTACCCGGCTCTTCAACTTCATAGGAAAACCCACACTTTTGTGCGGGTTCGCTCAGTCAGGGAGGGGCAGCAGGCGGACGGAGGAGGCTCAGGAGGGTTTCGGCTCCCTCGCCCCCCTCACACTCCATCCCAAGCGGGCCGTGTGTGAGGGGAAGACCCGCCGAGCCCCGGGGCGGTGGGGCCGCGCCGCCCGCCCCTCACTCACCGCAGCCGGAGGTTCGCCATGAACTCGGGCATGGTGACGGCGTCCATCAGCACGAAGTCGGCTTTGCCGAACTCCAAACTCTCCTGCTCTGCCATGGCGGCGACTGGGACGGCCGGGACCGGGATGGGGGCCGAGCTGGGAGCGGGACCGGGAACGGGACCGGGAGCGGGACCGGGCTCGGGATCGCTCCCGCCGCTCCCGGCCGGGGCTGTGGGGGTGTGGGGTGTGGGGGTGTCACCTGCGGCGGGGCGGGGCCGGGCCGCGGGGCGGCTCCGCGCGGCGCCCCCTGGCGGCCGCAGAGGGCACGGCGCTGCCGGGGCGGGGCGGGGCGCGAGCGGCCCCTGGCGGCGGGAGCAGCGCTCTGCAGGCGGGGATCGCGGCACTGCAGGGACCGGCATCCCGGGAACCGGCACCGGCATCCCCGGGATCGGGCACCGGGATTCCCCGGGATCGGGCACCGGCATCCCCGGGAACCGGCACCGGCATCCCCGGGAACGGGCACCGGCATCCCCGGGAACGGGCACCGGCATTCCCGGGAACGGGCACCGGCATCCCCGGGATCGGGCACCGGGATTCCCCGGGAATGGGCACCGGCATCCCCGGGCATGGGCACCGGCATCCCCGGGATCGGGCACCGGCATCCCCGGGAACGGGCACCGGCATTTCCGGGAACGGGCACCGGCATCCCCGGGAACCGGCACCGGCATCCCCGGGATCGGGCACCGGCATCCCCGGGATCGGGCACCGGGATTCCCCGGGATCGGGCACCGGCATCCCCGGGAACCGGCACCGGGATTCCCCGGGATCGGGCACCGGGATCCCCGGGAACGGGCACCGGCATCCCCGGGAACGGGCACCGGCATCCCCGGGAACCGGCACCGGCATCCCCGGGAACGGGCACCGTTAGCTCCGGGAACGGGCACCGGGATCCGCCGGGAACGGGTACCGGGAGCTCCGGGATGGGCGATGTGTACCCTGGAGCAGGGGCTGTGTGCCTGGGGTGTCCTGCACCAGAGGAGCTCCCCTCGCACTCCAAATACTGGGTTCTTTCTGCCCCCTTCCAGGACCGGGGGCAGAAAGCAGATCCTGCACCCCAGGGAAATCCCACCCCATGACCCCACTCGGCAGGGTCAGTCCTGCTCCCACTGCCCTGGGTGCACCCCTAGACCCTGCTCACACCGGTGTTACTGAAACCCCAGAACCCTCCCAAACTAATGCAGGATAAACCACACAATAAATCTTTGCAACGCCCAGGCACCTCAGAACCAGAACCAGCCTTGGGCTGCTTCCATTGCTCCACACACAGGAGACCCCCAGGGTGAGGGGCTGCAGGGTGCTCCAGGGAAGGGAGGATGTGATTGAGAGGGGAACAATTCCTTCCCGGGGTGTATCCTGGACCCGGGAGAGTCCCCTCTCCAACACAGCATGCCAAAGGGTCACATCCTGCACCTGAAAAACCTTTTCACCTCAGCAGAGGGTGCCACATTCTGCACCCGAAAAGACCCCCCAGGATGAGGGGCTAGAGGGTGCTGTCCCCCCCCCCAGAGGACCCTTCCTTCCTGGGGTGTATCCTGCATGCAGGGGAGCCCCCCACACCCCCCACACAGGCTAAGGGATCACATTCTTCATCTGGAGAGACTCCCCCTCCCCACCTCAGGGGCAGGCTCTGCACTGGAATGTGCTACAGGGCCACATCCTGCACCCTGTGCAATCTCCATCCCAGAGCAGGGCTGGATCGTGCACTCAGGGGACACCTTTTCCTTCCCCTCCCTCCAGGACACGTCCTGTACCCCAGGACACCCCACAGTGTCCTGCAGGGACACCCAGCCCCACCCCATATCCTGCAGGAAAAGACGTTGCATCCAGGGACCCTCCACAACACCCTGCACCCGAGGGACCCCCCTCAAAAACTCATCCCCCTGAGGAGGGGGCCACATCCAGAGCTCATTGACCCCCTTTTGCTGTACCTCAGTGCCACCAACAGCACAGAACAGGTTCTGCACTGAGACCCCTGCCAGGACAGGGGGGAGAAGGCAGATCCCGCACCCAGGGTAACCCCACCCCAGGGCCCCACCCAGCAGGGTCAGGTCCTGCCCCCAGCATCCCCGGGTGCCCCCAGACCCTGCTCACTCTGGTGCTTGGTGACACCCTGGAACTCCCTCAAATTATTGCAGAATAAACCACACAAAATGTCCCTCCAGATCCAGCCCCGGGAGCTAATTACATTAATGATACTAATTAGAGCAATGGGGCTGGAGGGGGTGGGGGGTGGGAGGTTCTGGGAGCAAATACAGCCTCACCTAAAGGAATTTTGGGCAAGACTGGCTGGTTTGAGTGTAGGAGACAGAGTGCAGGTGTGAGGCCATCCCTATCCTTGTCTCCATCCCTGCCTCCATCCCCGCCTCCATCCCCATCCCCACCCTGGAGCTGTGTGGGTCCCCTCCCCTCCCAGCTGCAGGCAGTTATCCCCCCTGGTTATAGGCAGCAGATCCCAGCTCCCCCTCTGCTCCTGGGGGAGGTCAGCACCGGAGGAGCTCTCCGAGGTGAGCTGGTAAGAAAAAGCTCCTCAAATGCCTCGTTTGTGCTTTGCTGAGGAGGTGGCTTCTGGCCTTTATGCAATTGCTGAATAGCTTTGGTGTTATTATAAGTGCCTAATTTGCCTGATGCTAATTAGTGCCCTGCCAAGGACAGGGTGGAGGCAGCAGTGTGTTCAGCCCCTGTTTGGCTCTCTCAGCAGAGGTTTTGGAGCCACGTGAAGCGTGTGTGACCCCAGAACTGAGTGTGGGCAGCAGCCATGGAGCCAGCACCCCCTGCCCTCCACAGCCCCTTGGGTCCCTCTGCCCTCCCTGAGCCCCCGAGGGCAGCAGAGGGATGTGCCTGGCAGAGCCTCCGCTGCCTCCGCCTCCACAGGCAGAAGAAGAAAGTGGCTTATTCAGCCCATATCTGCAAGCTCCTCAACCAGGTGAGTCCCTGCTGGGCTGGGGTGTAGCTCCTGCTCCCTGAGTTCTACCTGCTCATCTGTGTGTCTCAGGCTGGGTGGTGGCTGAGCAGGCCTCAGGGATGGTGTTACCATCCCTGGAGGGGTTTAAAACATGTGTGGATGAGGTGGATTAATCATGGCCTTGGTAGTGCTGGAGGAATGTTTGGATTTGGTCTTTATGGGTTTTTCCAACCCGAATGATTCCATGATCCCAAGCTGAAGCTGGGGCTGGGCTGTGCCAGCTGTGCTGATGCTGTTGGTTGCTCTCCCCACAGACATGTTCTACAGGGGATTCTTGCCTGGTGGCTTCTCTGCTGGACTGGCTAGGCAGTCCCCAGCTCCTCGGGGAGGTGGCCCTGGAGGCCTCCCGGCTGTCCCGCTATGGCAGGAGGAGCCACCTTGGCCACCGTGAAGTCCTGCTGGCCACAAAGCTGGTGCTGCTGCGTGAGCTCTACAAGCCTCCTCCAGGATCTTGAGCCATGAGCTGAGGCAGGATGGGACAGTCTTCGTAGCATTTTAATGTGTTTTTGGTAAATAAAGTGGTTTTTGGCATTGTTTAATGGAGCCTCCTCCCTGGGCTGGCGCTGCTAGCACTGAGAGCAGCAGGTGTTGGGCTGGGTCCCTGTGTGCCCCAGGAAGGGCTGCAGGACAGGGTGCTCACACACACGTGCCTCAAGAAACACTCCCAGGGCAGCCTCAGGCTGTCCTGGGGGGCTGTTGGGCAGCTGGGTGCATCTTTGTACCTATTTGGCAAAGAAAAGCAGAAGGAGGAAAGATGAACGTTATTCCAAGCCCTGGGGGAATGCCAGTCTTGGAGGCAGCAGCTTTCCTGGTGATGCTGTGCCAGCCCCTGGCACTGAATGACCTGGTTTGTTTCCAGGCTCTCCACAGAGCCCCTGCACATACCAGTCCTAGGGGTGTCTCTGGGCTCTCCAGCTTCCTGTCTTCAGCTCCAAATCCTGCCTTGGGCACGGTACATGGCACTGCCCAGCCACCTGCCTTCCCAGAATGGGTTCTCAGTCCCAGTGAAGTGCCAACAGCTCCTGGCAGCACTGGGACACCCTCCCCTGGGGCAGCCTTTCCAGCTGCTGAGTGTTCCCTCCCCGGAGCATGGGCAGGAGGCTGGGAAAGGGAGGGATCCTTCCACAGGGATTGGCCCCTGTAACCCTGGCACGAGCTGAAGGCTCCTTCAGAGGGAGGTGGTGACAGCTCTGCCCACCCTGCAGGCTGCGTCCCTTGGTGGCCACCACTGGACCTTGGGGGGACTTGCTGGACTATGTGGTGGCACAGAGGCACTCCAGGGACACCCACACGGGTACTGGGTGTCACTGGCGGGAAGCAGCTCCTGGCTGCAGCTCCTGGTGGCTCTGGCTGTGTCCCCAGCTGCTCCTGTTTGCTCTCTCCACTCTCCTGGATGCACCCAAGAGCTATGCAGTGCTTGGACTATCACTTACCAGTTTGGTTTTTCCTTGGTAAGTATCAGGATATTCCCAGCAAACATCAGGATAACAGCTGCCCTCAAGGAGCAAGTCCTGCCCAAGGACTGAGGGTTGAGTTTTGATGTCCCTGCTGTCACACCCTCTGCTGAAGAGCTTCGGCTCAGTTTCTGTCCTGGCAGCCCTGACTCTTTAGGTTGATTAGGATTGGCTCAAATCTATGGATTTGAGGCCAAATCCTATAGGAAAGTCCAAGCCTTTGTTGAAAAAAAAGCTGTGGCTGAACCTGAGGACACACCCAGGCT
Organism: Motacilla alba alba; assembly: GCF_015832195.1. NCBI lineage: Eukaryota > Metazoa > Chordata > Aves > Passeriformes > Motacillidae > Motacilla > Motacilla alba. Next base: position 1,570,472 of record NC_052042.1, read on the forward strand.
CCTGCCAAGGCTGTTCTTACCTCCAGCATTCCTGGCTGGGGTCTGTCCACCTGCCCCAAAAGCTCGGGAAGGGGGAGGGTTCCACCCCCTCTGATACATCTGGTTGGGAGCTTCATCATCCTGTTGGTGTTTTCTCTTGTGCTACAGCAAAGAAAAACCAAGAAGAGCATTCATTCAGTGCTTCTTGTCCCTGCAGACAGCCTGGAGCTGTTGCCCTTTCTCCTCTCCTCTTTTTTTTCTGTATTTGGAGCCCCAGCTGCTGCTGGGAGGGTGGCATGTGGAGCTGCTCTGATGAAGCGTGACTGTCTGGCTTCTTAAGCCCTGCAGAAATTGTGTGTGGGATCACTGCCTGGAGGGGAAACTGAGCCTGGAGCCATCACCAGCTCCCAGGGGAAGCAGCTGGAGCAGAGGAGATGCTGGGAAAGATCACCAGGGCAGGCTCCTGCCCAGGGCAGGAGATTTGGGGTTATCAATGGACCTTTTCCTACCCAAAACCTTGTAGCTCAACTGGGCTCTAGAGAGGCAAAATATTGGCTGGCACAGGGTGCCCAGAGAAGCTGTGGCTGCCCCTGGATCCCTGGAAGTGTCCAAGGCCAGGTTGGACAGGGCTTGGAGTAAGCTGGGATGGTGGAAGATGTCCCTGCCCATGGCAGGGGGTGGGATTGGGTGGGCTTGAATGGCCTTTCCAGCCCAAACCCTGCTGAAGTTCTGTGGTGTCTCAGGTGCATCCGTTTGATCTTCACCTCACCACTGATTCAGTGGACCCTCAGCTCTCTGTAGTCTATTCTTCAGCATCTTTATTTGCTCTTTTTTTCCTGTTTATCTTGTCTTTCCTTCCCCGCACAACCCCTGCCTCTCCCCTTTATTTTGTCCTGATAGTCCTACTGATTTTGGAATTGAGAGTTCTTGTGTAAGAAACATCCTGTTCCCAGGGCAGTGGGGGAGTCCCCGTCCTTGGGAGGATTAGAAAGCCCTGTGGATGTGGCACTTGGGGACATGGGTCAGTGGTGGCATTGGCAGTGCCATGGAGAAGGATAAGACCTCATGATCTCAGAGGGCTTTTGCAATCTAAGTGTTACTAAATAGGGATCTGAAGCACAAGATGCATCAAGTGACCTCTCAAAAGATTTTCTAGAGTCCCATTTGGGGGAAGAGGGAAATCTGCTGCCATGGGGTTGGTGGAGCCCAAATTCCTTATGAATGGGCAGCCCCTGGCACACCCAGGCTCAGGCAGGGGCCCTTGTGCCAGACCCCCACAAAAGTCTGTATTTGCTGGTTTTTTTAGTACTTGCACTTTCTGTTCACAATTTTGACTTCCTCCTCCAACCTGTGGGAAACACCTGGATGCAAATCCTGGGTTAAAAAACTGAAAGTGATGATTTATTCCTAGAGGGGAAGTGCCTGTTGAAGCTGCACACACCATGTGGATACCCTTCAAAAAAACTGCTTTCATCTGTCACCCCAAAAAGCAGCTTTGGCAGAAGTAGGAGGATGAACCCAAAAGCAGCTGGGCCTAAAAGGGCTTTTCAGGATTAATTTGTGGTGTTGTTGATTTCTTCTATTAGCTTTTTCAGGTCTGTTGGTAGTAGAAAACAGAATCCCAGGCAGGCTGAGGAAGTGGAGGGGTTAAATACAAACATGGTGCTTTTATCAGTCTGTGGATCCCGGATCAATTAACAAAGACTTTTGTCCTCCTCCCCTGGAGGAGGACCAGGGCTCTCACAGTTTGCTGTCCTCAAGGATGGACTTGTGCCATTCCTGTTGCCTGTGCTCAGGATGGTGTTAGCCTTTCCAAAACTCAGATCTGAACCCAAACCAAGTCTTCATCTGCAGGACACAGCTGTGGGATGTACACCTCTGGCTGGAGACTTTGTAGTACACGATCCTAAAAGCTTTTGGAAAACAAGGAGTGGAGCTGCTTTGTGCAAAATGGAGGAAAAGCCCAGTAAAAACTGCTGCTTCTTGTCCCAAGGGTGAGGAGGGATGAGCAGCTGTCCTCTCTCTGGGGTGCTGCCAGAGATGAACTGAAAATGGGCTGTGGAGAAAGTCCCTGTGCCAGGGCAGGACACCAGCCAGCTGTCCAAATCCTCAGAGGATTTGCTGTTAGGGACTGGACTGAGTTTTACCTGATCCCAAAAACCAGGGGGGCAGGGTCGGGGCTGGGTTTGCTCTGGGACCCAGAGCAGGTCAGTGTGGGAGGTGTGTGCTGGCCATGTGCCAGCTGCAGGTGTGGCACTGAGCCATGGCATGGCCAAAAGGCCACTGAGGACAGCAAAAGCGACACTGCTGATATCCAGGCAAAAGAAATCAGAGGCTGGCTCAGCCAGGGCACCACATCCCCATTGTTGTGGTGCCCAAAGGAGGGGCCCTGGGGGTCCAGCATCCCCCCAACTTCTGACGGCTGAAATCCCCCCCTGACCAGGTTCAGGGGCTGCTGGGGTGAGCGTGGCCCTGCAGCTCTGCCCAGGGCTGGGCACACGATGGCAGCTCTGTGCCTGAGTGCAGGCAGGACATCAGCCACTAGGGCCACCCTGCTTGCTCTGGGCACCTCAAATCACAGCTCTGGACCACACCCGAGGCTTGCACAGACGTCTCTGGGATGTTGCTTCTGCCTGGGGTGGAATGATGAAAAGGAGGACAAAACAGACAAACACAGAGATTTCTCTAAAAATGCTCTGGGAGCTGGAGCTCCTCTGCTCTGGAGATAGGCTGGGAGAGATGAGGGTGTTGTGGCTGCCCTAATCCTGGAGGTGTCCAAGGCCAGGTTGGACAGGGCTTGGGGCAACCTGGGATGGTGGAACGTGGGAAAGCTCCCTGGATGGGCTTTAAGGTGCCTTCCACCCCAAACCATTCTGGGATTTTATCGGGTTGTTCTCTGATGCTTTAACTGCTCACCTGCCAGGTCTCTCTTTAAAAACTGAATGAATTTTGCTTTTGGTAATTTCTATTGATTCTTCATTTCTTCTTACTCAGCTTCCTCTGGTATTTTTTCTATTTCATGAGGCAGGGCCTCTTCCTCCTTTCCACAATTCCCCTGCTGGTAAATGGCTCCGTGGGCTGCCCCAGCAGTAACCGTTGGTGAGGGGGTAACTGTGCCCTTTCCTCTTCTCTATTTTTTCAAAAAGGGAAGTTATAAAGACAATTAGACAACACATCAAAATTTCCAACCCAACACACACACACATTGCTCTTATGGTCTTGAGCCAAGGAGGAGGATGTCAAACTGTAAACAAATGAAATATTCACTTCCCAGGCTTTTTGTAATTAAAGTGGATATGGTGTGAGACTTCCCAAGACTGCAATGTGGCTGTTGCACAAATACATGAACATTTATAGTGGGAAAACATTAACATCCCCTCTAAGGTCAGTGTGTGCAGAGCCAGGCACCCTGTGAAAGAACCCAGGTGAAGCAGAGTCCTCAAGGCCTTTGCTTCTCATAAGGGGAAATCTTTCCCAAAGCTGTTCCTGAGAATCCTCTTGAGGATGTTTGTGCTCCTGGGAGAGGAGGGTGGAGGAGCCTGAGGCAGCATGAGGGGTTGTGGAGCTGCCCTGTCCCTCAGCAGCATCCAACAGCTTTGTTTCCTCTCCAGGAAGGAATTGCCCCACGACAAAGCTTCCCTATGAGCCACTTCTATTTACATCCAGACCTGTGATTCCCCAGGCTGAAGAGGGCTGGGAATCCAGCCAAAACCACCAGACGCAGTTGAACAGAAGGGAAACATCTTGAGATGTTCACCAGGTCTGACTGCAGCTGATTCTGCAGCTTCCTCGATAAAACCCCATCCCTGCTCTCCTGGAGATGTGGCACTGAGCCATGGCCAGCACAAAACAGGCTGCTCAGGAGCAAAGGGCTCCAGGCAGACCTTAGAAACTCCTTCCAGTGCTTATGGGGAAAGAAAACTGCCTAAGAAAACTGGAGGGGGACTTTGGACAAGGGATGGAGGAACAGGATTAGGGCTTCCCACTGCCAGAGGGCAGGGTCAGGTGGGATATTGGGATAAATTGTTCCCTGTGAGGGTGGGCAGGCCCTGGCACAGGGTGCTCAGAGCAGCTGGGGCTGCCCCTGGATCCCTGGCAGTGCCCAAGGCCAGGTTGGACAGGGCTTGGAGCAGCCTGGGATAGTGGAGGGTTTCCTGCCCATGGCAGGGGTGGCACTGGATCATTTTTCAGGTCCCTTTCAACCCACAGCATTTTGGGATTCTATGACAAGGGATGGAAGCCCAGGCTGACCACTGAAATCTCAGGCTCCTGTACTCTGGCTTTACAGCACAATGCTGAGAAGTTGTTACCCTGTTGCCCCAGTGCATAACATCCATTCAAATTCCTTAAAGAAACAAAAGGAAAGTTTTTATAGTGTGAAAATCTTTGGCAACACTCACCCAGCTCCATGGTCCCTCCTCACTGTCCCCAGCACAGTTCTTCATCCTCCCCCACCTGCTGTGGGCCTGAGGCAGCCCAGCAGTACTGCTCCTGCATCCAGGCAGCTGGAAAGTCACAGGGGTGGGAGCAAACCCCTTCTCCAAACATCCACTCTCGAAGAGAAGGATCCAGTTCCAGGCCAAGAGCAGTTTTCACCTGCCTGGAGCCATGAGATTGTTGGGAACAGCAGCAGAGAAGCAGAGCAAGCAGAGCTGGAGGGGTGCCTGGAGCAATTGCTGCTCTCCCTGATCCGATGCAGGGTGAGTGCAGCTTAAACCCCTCATGATGGATGTTTGTTTAATTTGTGCTCTTCCCTCCTAAAACCGCCGCTGACGGAACCCCGGCACAGCGGCTCTGTCCTGGCCCAGGGCTGTGTTTACACTCAGCCCGTCCCCAAAGTCTGATTAAAGCTCTCCCTGCAGCCTCACTCTGTGATTCCTCATCCTCTCCAGACAGACACAGAGCAGTTTATTCCCTTCTTTTCCATGGCAGCCTTTTATTTATTGGAGGAGGGTTATCCCAGCAGGGCAGGAAGTGCAGCTGCAAAGGGGAGGCTGGAGGTCAGCTCATCCCCAGCTGCCTCTGCTCTGCTCCTCTGCTACAAACAACCCAATTCTTTTACTTTTCCCTCAGAGATCACATTTTCTAGATTTCCTTTAATCCTCACTGCTAGCAAAACAAGGGAGTTTTTTTCAGGATGTGTTGTAAGAAAGAAGGAGCAAGTTCCCATCCCAGACCTTGGAGGTGGGATCTGCTGTGGGATCTGCCAAGGAATTCCAAACTCACCTGGCATTGTGTGAGGGTTGCAAAAGCACAGGACGGGAAGCAAAGGCAGCAAAGCAGCTCTGGAAGGACCAACCACCTTTGTCCAAGCTTCAGAAACCACGAGTGTTGCATCATATAAATATCCAGCTCCATCAGAACGCCTCATCCCTACCGATGTGACCTAAAGGATCCTGAACTTGGTGGTTTTCATGAAACAGGTGATTTATTGAGTCTCCCTTGTCCATCAGCTCTCTTGCTTCTACAGCTGCCTCAAGCAATAACACAGAGCACCTTCACCTGCAGCAGCCCCCCCATTTCCTGCCCTCCCCTGGGCCAAGGGAGGAGGTGCCAGACCACACCGTGGCCCCTGGATATGATGCTGCTTATCCTGACCATAAAAAAAAAAAAAAAAGCTCCTAATTTACCTATCAGAAAAAAAATCTTTAAAGAATAATTACAGTCTTCTTGTATTGCCCCCCCCCAAAGTTATTCTATTCTATCTATTCTATTCTATTCTATTCTATTCTATTCTTTTATTTTATTCTATTCCATTCCACTCCATTCTATTTTAATTTTACTCCTCTCTATTTATCTTCCATTTTATTCTATCCCATCCCAGGTTATGCCAGCTGCAATGATGTGCCATTCCAAGTGGGAATGCTAATTTAAGGGGCAGGTTTCCAGCTATCTAAGATGCAGTGAAATGCTTGGGAAGATCCCTCACAGACACCTGGGTTCCCAATGCCAAAAGAATGTCAAAAATCTACATAGGCATTTTCTTTATCTCAAAATCTTCAAAATCCCTGGATCTAACACAAACTGGCACCCTGAGCTCAGCTGTGTTGTACCAGCAGAACTCAGTGTGACAATCATCCATTCATCATCCAACACCGTGTTATCTGAGCAAAAGGAATCCTAAGGGCCTGAACTTTCCCAATCAGTCATTCAAAAATTGTGCTGCAAATGTTAAAAAGCTTCTTCCCAACCACCTCAGTGCAGCAGCCAGAGCCTGGGGCTCTCCTGGCTGTGTGAGAACAGTCCCAGACAGGAGCTGAACATGGCCAAGTACAGCAGAGACTGTGAGCAACAACCTTCAGATCCTCTGCGCTCCAGTTCCTGGGAAAACTGTCAATGGCTGTGCAGAAGAGACCAAAAAATACAAAACCCAAAATCAAGGGTGGTGAGGCCCTGGCACAGAGTGCCCAGAGCAGCTGTGGCTGCCCCATAACCCCTGAAGTGTCCCAGGCCAGGCTGGACAGGCCTTTGACTGATCTGGTCTAGTGGGAGGTGTCCCTGCCCATGGCAGGGGGTGGAACTGGTGGTCCTTAAGGTCTTTTCCAGCTCAGAGCATTTTGGGATTCTGTGGGCATAGCTCAGCAGAGATTCTAAAGAAATAGAACAGCCACAGAAAGGACCTGGATGTCCACTTGAGTGGTTTCCAACCAGCTTGGAAGGAAGGAGCTTTGTCCTGGACCGTGGAGTCCAGGACTTGTCTGACTTTACTTCTGGCTACCAGAATTCATGAACAGCAAATGTTTGATGGCCCAGGCAGAGAGGAGTTTTGTGGATTTAAAGTGATGTGATTGAGGGCAGTTGTTTGAGAGGGAGCTGGGCTCAGCCTCCTCAGGTCTCTGTGTGCATGAGGCAGCCAGAACTTGCTGAAGTAGGGTAAAGCAAGGACAGCGTGGCACAGAAAAGACACGAGGGCAGGGAGTCTGAACTAGAAGAACCCAAGGGCCAGAGGAAAATAAAAGACGTGGAACTGCACGAAGTTGCTGCCAGCTCATTTCCTCGGGCCCCTCTGGATGGCAGCACAACCCTCTGCTCCATCTGCGGCTCACCCGGTTCCTGTGTAAAGGCTGTGTCCCACCTCCAGATCATTAACGAAGAGAAATTCCCAGCAGGAAGCACGGGGGGAAGAGCAGCAGGTAAATGTTTAAGGTGGAAGGAGTCAAGAAGCAGGTATTGACTTGCTGGGCTCCAAACAAAGCCAAAACCAAGTGTTTGGTGGGTGACTCCTACCGTGGCTTGGCCAGCAGCTCCTGCAGTCTCCCTGTGACTCCCAGGGGTGTTTGGGGTTACAGGGTTGGGATCTGCCGAGCTGTGATGGCAGGACTGACAGGATGGGCAGCTGGCACCGCAGTGCCCTGCCACCAGTGACTTCTTCCTGGTGTCCATCCCTGCTCACTGCCCTTGTCCCACAGGCTTGCTGTGATCAGCTCAAGGCTGCCCAAAGAGCTCAGGAAGTCATTAACTCCCAATACAAACACACAGGAAGTTTCTCCTCAGGTTATTTCCTCCTCCTGTCCCCTTTCTCTTAGTGCCACCAGGCAGAAAAGGCTCAGAACCCCCTACTGCTCCGCAGCACTCTGATCTCCCCTCCCTACATTCTTCCATGCTTGGGGAGGCCTGGGGAGCCTCCTGCATGGCTGGTGGCCTTCATCCTCACTAAAAGAGTCAGGAGAGGCTTGTGTAGCCTCTTCCTTGGCACCAGCTCACTCTGACGCCTGCAGGAATAGAAATCATGGATAGTGGGACCTTCTGAGTGGGGGAGCTGCTGCATGTGTCCTGGTCTGACTCAGGTCCTCAGCTTGGCCACGCCACCCTGCACCAGGGCAGGGCTGGGTTCATGGTGTGCCCCCTGGCTAAGGATGGCACAAGATGGAGCTGCTCCATCAGGAAATGGGGCTCAGGTCCTGCCCTGGGATCCCCCAAGTGAAGGGGCTGCAAGCCAGGGCAGGATGGGGCAGTGGGGATGGGCATACCTGGGGCTGTGTTTGGATCCATGCTAGGAGGCAGCAGAGGCTGTACATGAGACCAGTGCCACCACTGTCACTTTGGGAGCTGGATGTGAATGAAAAGGAGTGTTGGAGAGGGTGACACAAATGTTTATATAGCCCAGAAAAGGAGAGGAGAGGAGAGGAGAGGAGAGTTTGAAGGGACCTACAGTGACCATCTACTGCAACTGCCTGACTGCCTGACCACTTCAGGGATGACCAGAAGTTACAGTACATTGTCAAGGGCACTGTCCAAACGCCTCTTCAACACTGGCAGGTTTGTGGCATTGACCACCTCTCCAAGAAGCCCATCCCAGTGCCTGACCAACCTCTTGGTAAAGATGCTTCCCAATGTCCAGTCTAACCCTCTCCCTGTGCAGCTTTGAGCCATTCTCAGGCATCCAGTGCCTGGATCCCAAGGAGAAAAGCTCAGCAGCTCTATCTCCACATCCTCTCCTCAGGAAGCTGCACAGAGCCATGAGATCACCCTTCAGCCCCCTTCTCTCCATGTCTTCCAGCCCATTGCCCCTTGGTTCTCCTCCTCTGGACACATTCCAGGGCTTTCCCATCCTTCTCAAATGTTCAGACCCAGAACTGCACACAGTTCCAATGTATAGGATCAGAGACTGTATAAGTTTGACTTAGGATGGGAAAATCAGGATCTAGGAATGGGATGAGGGACCACAGCCAGCCTGGGAGCTCACGTCAGCAGGTTTGGAAACCAGGGGGAAGCATGGAACAAAACTGGGATCCCACACCTGTGGTGCCTCCCACAGCTCAGGAAAGACTGGAACCTTGGCAGTTCCCATGGGGGAGCAGAAGTTTGACATGGGAGGGTTCTTCCATCTGGCAGGGCAGAGGAAGAACATACGCCAAAGCTGTTGGCCAACAGAGATGTGTGGAACTGGGAAACAGCACATTCTTTACAGGGGGGGTAATTAATTGTTGGAGCCGCTCATTAAGGCATTGGCAGGCTCAGTACTGACAGTCAGAACTGGGGCTCCAGGCCTTTGCTAGAAGAGGTTTTTCTTCAAATCTGAGTCATTTCAGTGCTGTCCCTGCAATGTTTTCTTCACAGTCAGACCTGCGTTGGAACACAGGGCTGAAGTGTGGTCTTAGGAACTGGGGAGTTGGAGCTGAGCATGATAGTCCTGCAGGTGACACACCTGGGAGGGCAGAGTCCTCCAGTGATGGCTTCTGGGCAAACAGGTCACACAGGTCTTTACTCCAGCCCTAAGTGAGGGAATCCTCTGGAGCTCTCACTTAGTCCCTGTGTGGTTGCAACCAAATCCTCACCCCATAACAGGCTGGGAGAGCTGGGGGTGTCCAGCCTGGAGAAGGATGTACTTAGAGCCCCTTCCACTGCCTAAAGGGGCTCCAGGAGAGCTGGAGAGGGACTTTGGGATGGAGGAAAAGGACACAGGGACCTGTGCCAGAGGACAGGTTAGGTGGTATATAGGGAAGGAAATGTTCCCTGTGAGGGTGGCAGGCCCTGGCACAGGGTGCCCAGAGCAGCTGGGGCTGTCCCTGGGTCCCTGGAAGTGTCCAAGGCCAGGGCTTGGAGCCACCTGGGATAGCGGAAGGTTTCCCTGCCCATAGCAGGGGGTGGCACTGGATGGGCTTTGAGGCCCCTTCCCACCCAGACTGCTCTGGGATCCCATGACAGGTTAGATCTTCTCTCACCTCCCTCTCCTGATCCCACACAGGGTGAGCAGTTCCCAGTGTCATAGCAGGAACTCCTGGCCACTCAGGCCTGCACTGACCCTTGATCAAACATCAGTTTCTATTGTGGTCTTTTGCATTTCTTATACCTGGCAGCAGCAGACTTTGTCTTCACTCCGATGGCCATCTTGTACTCGGAATTCACAGGTATGGGAACAGCATCTCCCAGTTCACCCCTTCACTTCTCCTTGGTAAGAAAGGTGGGAAAACCAAAATATTGGTGTTGTTTCAGGGATGCAAGCTGAAGCTGTGTTGGCCCTGCCTGGGCTGTTTGCAGTTAACAGCTTCTGTGTGAGTGTGAACACCCAAGTGGCACTCGCGAGGTGACCTGCGCTCCCCCCACATGGAGCGGGTGCCAAGAGGCTGCACCTCGCCAAGTGTTTACAGTAATCCTTGGCAGGGGCCCAGGGCTCCAACAAAGACATCTGCTAATCTGCAGAGAGGAGTTTTCAGGAAAGAGAAGCATGAGGATTTCAGGGAAACTCTGCTCCCAGCCAGGCCCTCCGAGCCACAAACTTGTCTGTCCCGGCTGGAGAAGCCCACCTGAGTCTCCCGAGACTGGGATTTGTCTCAGACAGCAGTTCCCAGTAGGTTCCCTCTCTTGGATTAATTATTCTGCAGCGCTCGTGGCCTCTGTCCTCGTTCCTGGAGCCTCCTGGCTGTGCTGGGATCAAAGGGGATCCTTGTGAGACATCCACGTGGGACCTGAGCTGGGCCAGGAGCTCAGTGACCGAGCTGCTCCCCCCTTCCCTCTGCAAATCACGAGGCTGAGGGAAAGTGGGACAAGGCATGAGGTGCTGGCAAGAAGCTGGCAGCAGAACAAAGCCTGATCCTGCTGCCATGGAGCTCAGCCACACTGTCTGTCCCCATCAGAGCCAGGTGCCAGGTGCTGTACGGAGTTTGGGGTTCACCAGTGGGAGACTTCCTCACATTCCCTCACCTCAATGTGCCAAACCACAGGCTGCAGGTGCAGCCCCTCTGCCCCAATTCAAACTCCTTCTTTGGAAATATCCATCCACATTTTTACAACTCGGAGAGAAATAAGTGAATTTGCCAGGAAATTAGCTCAAAATCCAGAGAGATCTGAAGTTTCAAGATGCTCAAAATTCAGACAGATTCGAAGCTTTAAGGGCTTTTCTTCTCTGAAGGGTGCAGTCTGCTTCCTGCATGGTGCCTTGGCAGTCCCATCTCCTGGGCAGAGTCCTGCTTGGACCCCATGTCCTTGGAGAGAGGATAAAGCCTTTCCTGCTGAATCCCAGCTGGCTCCTGCACAGCTCCTCTCCCTCTGGAGGAGGGAGGCTCTCACTGTCGGGCTGGGAAATCACATGCTCAATGGCTTCAACATGAGGTCATTGTTTCTGGAAGAGACCTGGGCACTGGTTGGGTTTGCTGGTTTGTCAGGCACAGAGGGATGTGGAGCAGAGACATGAGTGACCAGGACCAGCCCAGCCTCCTCCCGGCACTGCTGGTGCAAATACCCAAATTCTCATTTGCAAAATCAATAATTCCTGCAGAAACGGCTGAGAGGGGCTGGTGGGTGCAGTGCCACTGGGGGATCCTCCCACGGGGGTCACAGGGACCTTTGAGTCCCCCCTGTGCACTTGTCCCCAAACCAGGAGCTACCATGGGGGCAGCAGCAGTCCAGGGGCAGCAGCCACAGGGAGTGGCTTCAGCTCCAGAAGCTTCTGCTGGGGAGTCCTTGCTCTGATGCCAGCTGGTGCCAAGGTGCTTGCCAGATGATCTTTGATCTACCCCATTAATGGGTCTGATTAAAGCTGCCTCATTAATGAGCATTTCAGTGTCAAAGAACATGACCTGGAGCACAGCGCCCCCATCTATCTCTGCCCACAGCTCCCAGGGGATTGGATGGATTTGTCTTCACCTGCTTGAGATGTGACACAGGAAAGCATGTCCAGGACAGCCCTCTGCCTTCCTTCACCTCTCTCTGGCTCAGAGCCAGAGCCATTGCAGTGTCCAGAAATTCAATATCCAGCCACCAAATGAACCTGCAGTAGCTGAATTAGCCCTGCCAGCTCCAGCTGACCTGTGGTTGAGAGCTGGGGTAAACACAATCTCAGAAGCTCAGCAGATTTTCCAGCACCATCCTGCCCAAATCTTCCTTAAGGATCACAGAATCATAGAAACATTTCAGTTGGAAAAGCCCTCTAAGGTTGAGTCCACCTGTTCGTTCAGCACTGGCAAGCCCACCACTAACCCATGCCCCCATATGCCACATTCACACACCTTTTAAGTCACTCTAGGCATGGTGACTCTGCCCCTGCTCTGGGCAGGCTGTCCCAGGGCTGGACAACTTTTCCATGATTAAATTTTCCCCAACATCCAACCTGACCCTTCCCTGGCACAACTTGAGGCTGTTTCTTTTTGTCCTGCTCCTTTTTCCCTGGGAGCAGAGCTTGACCCGCCCTGGCAGCCCCCTCCTCTCAGGAGTTCTGCAGAGCCAGAAGGTCCCCCCTGAGCCTCCTTTTCTCCAGGCTGAGCCCCTCCAGCTCCTTCAGCTGCTCCTGGTGCTCCAGACCCTTCCCAGCTCTCTTCCCTTCTCTGGAATGCTTTCTGTGGAAGGTGAACCCTCTACAGTCTTTGAGGAGGACTCAAGGTATCCCTTGGACAAGTCCTTGTGCCATGTGCAGGTTGGAATTGTCACAGCACAGGTGACTCAAGGGTTGGGCTCCCAGAGCAGCTCATGAATCTAACACCTCCTGGTGGGTGATGCTGCAGGAAGGTGGGAAGGGGATCCATCCCAATGGCTGCAGCTGTTTGCAGGTATTTGCTGGACCCTTCACTCTTAACTGGACAAATATAGAGCTGGTAATAGAGAAGCTGTTCCCAGTGTCCAGGAGCTGAGGGCACAGTCCTAAAAATGGTATCACTGGCAAAGGTGATCTTTGAATTTTTGAAAATCCCCTGTGCAGCTTTGGTGAGACAGGCAGTGAAATTTTGCATCCTGCTGAAAAAATATAGAACAATGCATGTGGCTCCAGGTGACACAGCCCTACCCAGGCTCCTTACCCAGCTGTCTCTGAATGCCTCTGGAAGTGGGGGAAGAATGAGTGTCCTGTGAGCAGGAGGGGATGAAAGATTCTCCTCAGACCTGTTTTTCTTAATAAAGACATTGATTTCTTATTTTTTAAGAAGTGATTTTTTAAAGTGTGCATTTACATTAAAAAAAGAAGAAGCTTTTCCTTAATCTCACAAGGTAGGAGTGAGGTTGCTTCTATCTAGCAAGAGAGTGTCTGCTCTTACCCATGACAATTCTTTGATCTGTTAAGACATGTCTGAGCCCGGTGCACAGAGAAGAGAATCAGGTCCCCGTCTAAACTTGGCAAAGCAGCAGCTTTTCCCCGTGATGTTGCAAGAGCATCTTGGGATCCCGTTGATGAATGAGCTCTTTCTGTGTCTGGTGTTACATGAGCCAAACCGGAGAGTTCGTCTCTCAGTCAAACCAGCGACAGTGTAACATGACACGGGCAGGGAGGGGACACAACTGTGAGCTTATCCTGTGCTGCAATTCCCTGTTGTGGCAGGAGCCGTTTATTTTAATGCAGAAATTACTGTGGGAGATGGTCGAGCTGAGAGAGACACTTAATTTTGGTTCACTGATGGAGTTAAAGTGGATTCAATGAGCCTTTCCTGCTTTTTGTGCCAGCCTGGATTTGCCTCCTTCCTCCTCCTGGCTGTTGGTGTTTCTGTTGTTAAAATAAATGTCCTCTAACATCAGAATCTCTGCTGAGGAACACAATCGAGTCACTGCTTAATCTTTTCTTAGTTAAGCTCAGTCTAGAATCACAGGATGGTTTGGCTGTAAGGGACCTTAAAGATCATCTTGTTCCCACTCCTCACCATGGGCAGTGACACCTTCCACTCCTGCCTTGAGCACTTCCAGGGATGGGCACCCTGTGCCAGGGCCTGCCCACTAATTTCATCCCAATATCCCATCTACCCTGGCAGTAGGAAGCCATTCTCCCTTGTCCTGTCAATCCAGGTCCTTGCCCAAAGTCCCTCTCCAGCTCTCCTGGAGGCTCTATAAGCACTGGACAGGGCTCTAAGGTCTCCCTGGAGCCTCCTCATCTCCAGGCTGAACATCCCCAGCTCTGCCAGCCTGGCTCCACACCTGAAGGCTTCAGATTTGTAACAGTCTGAGCAGACTCTTTCCTGCATTTATTAAGATACCAACAATTCAGGCAATCTCCCAATAACAGATGGAAATATTTTTCTGACCAAGAACTCCCCAGGGAGGGGAGGAGTGTCTAACCAGAAGGACATGGGTTTAGGACAACAGAAGCCCCGTGGGAACGGGCTGGTTTAGCCCTGGAGCCAACGCTGTGTCCTCTGCAGAGTGTGAATTTCCTTGTCTGGAGACCCAGCAGATTCACCACGGGGGTCCTCGTTGTGTTTTTCCAGCTCATTACTGTTTTGTTGCTCTTGCTACTGGGTTCTTTGGGTGAGCAGCACAGCCTGTGAACACAAACACCTCAGCTTTGCAAAGCTGGGAACAGAGGGAAAGGTGCAAATTCACTTGAGTGTGCTGAGGGAAATCAACAACTGTACTCTGGGTAAAGCCCAGCTGGGCTGGACTGGAATTTTGGGCTGGAATGCTGCAGCTTTAACCCATTAGAGGCGTGGAATTGGGTGACCTTTATGGTCCTTTCTAAGCCAAACCCTTCTGTGATTCTTCACAGGCACACCCAGCCCTGAGCTTCCTCTGGAAGCAGGACAGGTCATGGAATCACCTCTTTGCTGCACACACTGCCTGTCCTCTTTGCTGCACACTACCAACATCGATGGCAGAATGTCATAGCTGAGCTCCAGAGAGCAAGTGTGACATCAAAAGGGTCCAAAGGCTGAGACACCACAGCCACCTGGCAGGTACCGGCTGTGCTGAAATGTGCCTGGGCTGTGCCATGGAATCACAGAAAGATTTGGTTGGAAGGGATCTTTGCAGGTCATGGCACGGGCTTTGCATGGACAGATTTTGGTAGTGAGGGGCTACAGGGGTGGCTTCTGTGAGAAGGTGCTGGAAGCTTCTCCCATGTCCAGCAGAGCTAGTGCCAGAGGGCTTGAGCCCAGTAATGACAGTGGCAGCACCTCTGGGAAAACAGTTAAGAAGAAGGGAAATATATTCACCTGCAGAACAGCAGCCAGAGGGGAGTGGGAATATGTGAGAGGAAGAGCTCGGCAGACCCCCAGGGCAGAGGAGAAGGAGCAGCAGGAGCTGCTCCAGATCTGAGATTCCTCTGCAGCCCATGGTGACTGCGGTGAGGCAGCTGTGCCCCTGCAGCCCACTGGGGGCATGGGGCTGCAGAGATGCCCCTGCAGCTCCTGGAGGAGCCGAGGCTGGAGCAGCGGGTGCCCAGGAGAGGCCCCATGTGAAGCCCATGCAGGAGCAGGGTCCTGGCAGGGACCTGTGGCCCTATGGAGAGCAGAGCCCACACTGGAGCAGCTTTTACATATTTTTTATAGTCTAGTTTAATTTCATTAGAAATTCAAGTCTCTGATTTATCTTAATAACCTTCTGTAGCCAAGGCTGAGGCAGCTGCTGTTGCTGGAGAGCTGCTGCTTTAGGGGTCTGTGTAAAACTGACTCTGTGCCATGCCCCTGCTCCATCCTGGGCTCTGGCTGACCAGGCTTCTGCTGAATTGTTCTTACCAGGATTTACTGTCACAGCAGCTGAAGGTGCCTCACAGGCCCTGCATTCCTCAGCCCAGATAATGCTGCTGTGAGTTCTCAGGCTGTTTGGCAAAGGGACTTTTTTGGTGTTAGAAAAGCAAAGATAGTCCAGGTGTTGGGGTTTGCACCTAATATTAATTGTGGTTCTCCTGCCTTCGGCCCTGAGGGATCTGTCTGTGGGTATCTCCCTAGTGACCCCACATCTTACTGTCAAACCTGGTGAAGGAAATTGTTCTACTTTTTAGGCTCCAGGAGAAGGAATGGTTTCTTGTAGGCCAATGGGATTACCTTGGACATGCTGCCTGTGTTGCATCCCAGCTCTGCACCTCTGGATGTATTTTTCTCCATCTCTCTTCACACATGACAGCGGGAATGGGGACCATGCCAAGCTGGGCTCCCTCTTCCAAGATCATCCTTCTCCTGGGACATTAAAATGAATCACAAAGAGGGAATTAAAGCTCTGAGGTTTGTGAGGGATTTCTGTGGGCAGAGAGGTCACTGGGAAATAAAGGGAGGGACAAGTGGATGGATGGATGGATGGATGGATGGATGGATGGATGGATGGATGGATGGATGGATGATGGATGGATGGATGGATGGATGGATGGATGGATGGATGGAAGATGGAGGGATGGATGATGGATGGATGGATGGATGGATGGATGGATGGATGGATGGATGATGGATGGATATGGATGGATGGATGGATGGATGATGGAGGGATGGATGATGGATGGATGGATGATGGATGGATGGATGGATGGATGGATGGATGGATGATGGATGGATGGATGGATGGATGGATGGATGATGGATGGATATGGATGGATGGATGGATGGATGGATGGATGGATGGATGGATGGATGGATGGATGATGGATGATGGATGATGGATGGATGGATGATGGATGGATGGATGGATGATGGATGGATGGATGGATGGATGGATGGATGGATGGATGGATGGATGGATGGATGATGGATGGATGATGGATGGATGGATGATGGATGGATGATGGATGAATGTACAACTTTAACAGCAGGAGATCAACAGAGTTATGGGAGAGAGCACCAAGGGAGGTGGCACTGGACTAAGGAGCTGTGTGGGAGGCTGGGGACATCAGGAGAGGGACAGGATACCCAGAGTCAACACTGAGTAAATCTCTGGAGCTGGAATGTCTCTAGCAGGACTGTAGTTGGGAGGAAGGGAAAAGCCTTTGCTTTTCTGTTTTTCTGTTTCTCATTAGCCCTTCCCACCACAGATGAGAAACAGGAGAAAATTTCTGAGTATTTCCAGCATTATCTCAGATTTCCAATCAGAGAAAATTAGTGACTGGCATTAGAACTGTAAGCAGTGCTAGTGAGGTCCCAGGTGGTGGTGGCAGAGTGTTCAGGCAGGGTGACAGCCTGGAGTGAGGCAGGAACCTGGGAACGGGATGTAGCAGCCAGGTAAAGAAATCTGCTCGGCGGGCACTGAGCATGGCAGTTCCACGTCCCTTCTGCAGCTCCGGGAGCGGTCGGAGGAGGTGGGGAATGGGAACATGGAGCTGTGCCGACCTCCTTGCAAGGCAGGGGCTGAGCACGGGGCAGAACTGGCGGAGAAGAGCCTCACACAGGCAGCAGCTGCTGGCGTTCAGCTGAGACCATCTGAGTGCCTGTAAGAGCCAAGAGCTGCTCGGGGTTTCAGACGGTTCAGGTGGAGGCCAGAGGCTGGGATGAAAGGGGACATTCCAGAAGGGAAAACTGCGCAACAGCTGCCAACAGCCGAGCCCCGCAGGGCTCCCTGTGCCGGGGCTCTGGGGATTTGCTCTGCTCTTGTTCCACTCTGCTGGGTCCGTGCCCGGCGCAGGGAGCGTGTCCTGCTGCCCGCCCTGAGTGAGGGCTCGGAGCATCCCAGCCTCGCAGGAGGTTGAGCAGGGATTCCAGGAAGCTGGGGCAGGTTTTCCCGACACGGTGAGAGGCTGTGCACAGGCAGGGGATCCCGCACACCTGGCAGACACGGAACTCAGGATGTTTCGCAACAAGACCCCACATTCTGGCACTCCACAGCGACTGCAGAGCTGCAATGCCTGGAGCTGTGTGGGCTCCGTCCCATGCTGTTTGTCCATCTGAGATTTGTTCCAAAGCCCACATCTGCAGTGCCGGGAGCAGAGGGGTTCCCAACCTTTCCTCGTCCCGGAGCCAGCCCTGCTGCTTCACCACAGTGTGAGCAGGGGATGAGAGCTGAGCTCAGCCGGACCAGGAAGGGACCAGCAGTGACAGGGATGGTGGGCTCTGGTCACGGTGCCCAAAGCCCCAGCCCAGGGCAGCTCCTGCAGTCACAGCTGGGTCTGACACCCAGGTCACCCCACACTGCCCAAAGCTGCCTCCTTCAGCCCCTGTGCTGGGGCTTTGCTCCAGGTAACACCAGCCCTGCACACCTATCCCTGGGATCCTGTAAACCACGGAATCCCGGAATGGTTTGGGTGGGAAGAGACCTAAAACACCATCCAGTGCCATGGCAGGGACACCTTCCACTGTCCCAGGCTGCTCCAAGCCCTGTCCAGCCTGGCCTTGGGCACTGCCAGGGATCCAGGGGCAGCCACAGCTGCTCTGGGCACCCTGTGCCAGGGCCTCACCACCTTCACAGGGCACAATTCCTTCCCAATATCCCATCCATCCCTGTCCTCTGGCAGTGGGAGCCATTCCCTGTGTCCTGTCCCTCCACCTCTTGTCCCCAGTACCTCTCCAGCTCTCCTGGAGCCACTTTAGGCCCTGGAAGGGGCTCTGAGGTCTCCTCTGAGCCTCTCCCCTTCAGGCTGAACCACAGCTCTCTCAGCCTGTCCTCATAGGAGAGGTGTTCCAGCCCTGGGCTTCATTGTCCAGCAAGAATCCGTCCCAGTATGATGACAAAGTCTTGTCTAAGATGCAGGAGCCCAGATGTGATGTTCACCTTCCTGCTCTCCCTCTGACTGAGGAAGGAGAGAAATGGACATGAAAATGGTCATTTATTAATATATTGTGTCATTATTGGTCATATGTGTTTATATAAATGGTCATATTTGGACATATATACGGTCATATTATTCATACAAATGACCATTTATTAATATATTATAGTTCTCTGGAATGTTGGATGGGGCTTGGAACAACCTGGGACAGTGGGAGGTGTCTCTGCCATTGGCAGGGGGGTGGAATGAGATGGTTTTTAAGGTCCCTTCCAACACAAACCATTCCATGGTTCTATGACTTACAGACTACTGCCATTTGGGGAAGAGGAGACTTTGAAACCCATGTAAGCCACTCAATTTGTGTCCTCATCCCATGGCCTTTAAAAATTGCTAACGGGATTAATTCTCGCACTCAAACCTGCCTGTACCCAGCCTGCCCAGTGAGTGCTGTGTTCTGCTGTGGAAGGAACAAAGCCGATGTAGGGAATAACCCCAGTGCCATCCAACACGAGAGCCCCGCAAAGCTGGGAGGCTGCAGCCAGGTAAGGATCAGCCAACAAGATTCTCCCAGCTAACAAGTGATGGGACAGGAGGAATGGCCTCAGCTCGTGCCAGGGGAGGGTTAGGTTGGATATTAGGCAAAAACTGTTCCCAGAAAGGGTTGTCTAGCCTTGGCACAGCCTGCCCAGGACAGTGGTGGAGCCACCATCCCTGAGTGTTTGCAAAGCGCGTGGCTGTGGCACCTCATGCCATGGTTTAGTGGTGACCACGGCAGCCGTGCGGGGTTGATGGCTGGACTTGATGATCCTAAAGGTCCTTTCTGACATGAATGACTCTGTGATTTTGTGAAGTGCTGCCATAACCCTGCAGTGGAAGATCAGCCACCAGTTTGCTCAGCTGAAACATAAAGCCAAATTCCTTTTTCCAGGTGTCTTGCTTGCAACAAGCCATGGGTTATTTTGGAATGACCTGCACACCTCAGCTTGGAGTCCCAGCAAGCCAGGGTGGCTTTTGGACCCTGCCTGGCACTTATGAGCTCAGCTGCATGTGGCATTAACAGAAAACTTTTTATCTGCTCATAGTGAAACCACAGTGGGATGTGACCAGAGCAGCTATCTAGGGACAAAGTCTTCTTTGTACACAGAGCAAAACCTGCAGGGAATGTCAGCACTGGCCCCTCCTGCTGCTGAAATACTCCATGGAGGATGAAAACTCCATAAATACTGTGCACAGGCATCTCCATTGACTTCCCATCCCTCATCTCTACACATCAGCAAAGTCCCTTGAGATGCTGGTCACAAAATCCAGCACACTTTTCCCTCCCAAAAGGACAGATACATAGATAAAAGTGCTAATGAGTATACTTGGGACATGTTTTTGACAAATGGGTACAAACAGTTGAATTAAAACCAGCTCCCTGGCAGGAAAGTATTGCTCATTTTGGGTTAAGAGTCATCAGTTTAAAAAAAAGAGTATTCAATCAAATAGAAATATCAACTTCTCACAATTCATGAACCTGATCTCTACAAACTATATAGTAAACAATTCCTTTTCAAAAAGCAGTATTGGAATTTTTCATTTACTGCTTAATTATCAGAACTGGGGCTTAAAAAGAAAACCAACACATGCCTATTGTAATATTCTGACAAAGATTTGGGGCTTATTCTCTAATACACCCCAAAGTATCTGAGGTGAGTGACATCTGTTTCTGGTGAACCTGTGACTCCTAGAAAAGTGATTTTTAGGGAGCCGAGTTTGGAAAGCTGTTAAGGAATCATCACAACCAGAGAAATCCTGTAATCTACAAGAAAAAGAATGCTCAAATTTCCTTAAACTGAGCACCCACGACCCAAAATCAGCAGCTACTTTTAATAATCTCAGCTTTGTCTTCCCAGTGCTCACTTCCTCTTTGATAAAGGCAGTGCCACTGCCCGTGCAGCAGAATCTGATCAAGACTGAGCTCCACGTAAGTCGGTCAGAGGAGCACTGAAATCCCCAGATGAGCTCGCAGCAGAGAGGGAAAATCGATGTTTACTTGATCCTCCTGCCCATAAATGAGCAGCCTCGAGGAGCTCTGGCCCCGCTCGCCGTGCCCGCTGCTGCTCCCCGCAGGACACACAGCAGGAGAGCCCAGCCTGCCGTGTGTTTCCTGGCGATAGCCCCGCTCCGAGAGCCCAAAGCAGAACTCGCTGGGCACCACCAGCGGCTGCACGGTGTGCTGGCAAAGGCAGGAGGAAGCCGTGCAGCAGCGTATTCCCCGCAGGGCCAGGCTCTGATTAATTGGAACTGCTTGGCATTCAGAAGAGCTGATGAAAAACTTTGGGAAGCCATTGAGGCATTTTCACTGGCGCAAGCGCTTGGGAGGGATCGCATCTATGTCATGGAACTGAGATTAGAATCGGAATCAAGCCCATTCTACAAAGGCCTGAATTTGTTTGTTTTCATACGCCCCACCCCAGGGAGATGAAACCAGCCCATTTCCAATGCTAGGATTCTTTTCTCTTAGAGAGCCATGAATATCCCAAGACATTCTCTCGCAGAATCATGGAATATCCCAAGTTGGAAGGGACCCCCAAGGATCATCCAGTCCAACCCCTGGCCCTGCGCAGGCACCCTGTGCATCCCTGGGAGCATTGTCCAAACACTCCTGGAGCTCTGGCAGCCTTGGGGCTGTGCCCATTTTCAGGGGAGCCTGGGCAGTGCCCAGCACTCTCTGGAGGGAAGAGGTTTCTCCTGATGTCCAACCTAAACCTCCTGGACACAGCTTCACATTAACCCTCTGTGCAAAGTCTTTTAAGCAGCAGACAAACACTTAAGTGCCAACATCATCACACACTTTCAAAACCTTGGGCTGCAGAGGAGCAGCAGCAGCACTGGGCTGCTCTGACAATCGTGCTCTTGACTTGCCCTGACACACACCTTGCTTGAGGTGAGGTTATGCAAGGGGATGAGATAAGATGACCCACTCATTTTAAAATCTACCCATCCAGGTGACTTCAGCTCTTTCTCAATAGGAAAGATACAAACATTACAAACCTACGCCCATTGAGACATATGTATACAGAGAAAGAGAGGATATTTATATATTTCTACAGTATATTTATGAAACATCAGCACCCCAGCACTTCAGTCAGTGCACCTGACAGAGACAGAGCATAATGGCTGAATTTCTAGTATATGTTTTTATTCTATCTATCTATCTATCTATCTATCTATCTATCTATCTATCTATCTATCTATCTACCTATCTATCATCTCATACATGACCTTTAAGGTCCCTTCCAAACCAAACTATTCTCTGATTCTATGGTAAGGAAGAAATTGTGCCCTGTGGGAAGGACCTGGCACAGGGTGCCCAGAGAAGCTGTGGCTGGCTCTGGATCCCTGGCAGTGCCCAAGGCCAGGCTGGACAGGGACTGGAGCCACCTGGGATAGTGGAAGGTGTCCCTGCCCATGGCAGGCGGGGGCACTGGATGGGCTTTCCATCTCATTTTGGGTTTCCATCCCAGACCATTCCATTCCATGACTCTATGACACCCACACACAACATGTAAAGAACAAGAGAAAAGCAGTTACCATTTGTTTTATACGGAAATGAAACCAAGGAACTAAGAAATTTGTCAAGGATCATAAATCAGTTGCAGAATCGGAAATTAAAGCAAACTAACTTAAGCACTTCTTTGGTTTGGACAGGAAAGTGCTGCGAGATCAGTTGATAAGAGAGGAATAAAGCACTAATATTCCTAAAGCAACATCTTTGCTCTGTGCTGTCCAAACAGCTGGAAGAAGTGAGTTTTTCCAGTCTAACTGCAGTAACTCTGTGTGCAATTCCCCTCCTGTTTCCTTTCCAAGCCCGCAGCAGCTTGCAGGCTGCAGCACGAGTCTGTCCCACAAGCTCCTTACCTTGTGTTCACTCAAGGGTTAAGGAGCTTGCAAGTCACAAAGCCTGCTGTGTCTTGTGTGGGAGTAAATGTCATATCCCACTGCACAGGGTATTTATAGCACAGCACTATTTGGGAAGTGAAACTTTTGAATGGTGAAGTTTTCAAGCGGTTCTTCAGGATGAATTTCTGAAGAACGGAACAGCCGAGAGCCCATTTGTCACTCTGGCTCAAGGTGGCTCCAAAAAGTCACAGCGAGAGCAGCGGGGTCTGAGTGGGACCACCTCGGCTCTGAGAGCTCCAGTGTCCACTCACAGGGGGGTTTGTGCAGCTGGCACATCAATCCCATGTCCCCACTGGAGGACAGAGCACTGCTCTGTCATCATCCCCACAGGACCTGCTGGAGGAGCTCTTCTCATGGATAAGGTGCCCAATGTCCCCTGTGAGGGTCACCCTCCACACAGGCTCTCCAGTGGAGCTGCTATGGCCAGACACCAAACTCCAACACAACCTGAAGGAGGGGAGGCCTTGACCCAAGAACAGAGACTCTGGGAATGCCAGCACAGAAAGCACGGTGGCACCCACCCCTCCTGTGCCCCGAGCTCAGCAGCACCCAGGAGGGCTGGACCTCTGCTTCTAGGAGAGGGATAAGGACAAGACAGCATGGGCTGGAGTGGCAGGGGGTGAAGCGGTCAGAATTCTCCTTTGTTAAACCGGTGGCTTGTCACTGGGACTGGTGGGATGATGCTGGAGACGAGCCACAGTGGAATGAGTGTCTCCATCTCTGGATCCAGACTGAAGCTGCCAAAGCCCTGCCTAGCTCAAGTCCCTGTACTGTAACTTGCTGCTCTTGGCTCACACACACCTAACGTGGAGTAAGAGATCACGAGCTCCCAGCTAAGAGCTTTTCCTGACCACTGGTCCCAGAGTGGATCACCATCATCAATCCAGGCAGGAACAAAAGGTTTCTGTGAGGCTGTGGGTGCTCTCTGAACTGTAACTCTAATCACAGAAGTAGGTTTGACACTACTGGGGCACCCGAAAGGAGGACGCTGCACATTTTGCAGCAATTATTAATGCAGCTATTTGTGCTAACTCTTCAAACCAAGTACAGATACGCCCTGTGCTATTTCCATAAACAGGAGCACAGCTGTATTTGCATTCCCTCCATGTGTGCTGGTGCTCACAGCTACTTGTGGGTTTGATTGCCGCAACAGAAACCCGAGCCGGCCGTAGGAGCCCCTGGACCAGGACGGAGAGGCAGAGCAGAGCCGGGAGGGGCAGAGCAGAGCCGGGCCCAGCGCCGCTGCAGCTCCGGTGGGTGGGACAGGCGGTGCTCTCACCCCGCTCCGAGCACCGCTGGGGCTGCAGAGCTGTCGGGAGCTCGGGGTGATCAGGACGTGGCCCTGCTGCTCCCAGCTGAAGGGCTCTCCCCATCTCCGAGCTGTACCTGTGCCACGGCCGTGGCTCGCAGACTGCAGCGTCATTGTTACACCAATCACATTTCATTCGTGCCTTCCAGACATTCTTTTCGGCTCCAAGAGTGACAAACCTCTCTGCCAGTAACACTGAGACCACTGATTCATTTCACACAATTTAACCACAAGAGAAAAGCAGAGTGCTCTGGATTTCAGTCTTGAACCTGGGCTTGTGACAAGCTCCACGTGTGCTTTCCTCAATCCCGTCCCCTCTCCTTTCCTCCCTCATCCCCAACAATTACAGAACAGAACTCCAATGGAAAGCGTGGCTTGTTCAAACCCACAACATGGGTGTTAAGGTCTTTTTCACCTTGCCAAAAGCTTAGTTTGCTCTTCTTTCCATTGTGATAAAAAATATCAAGGTCATAAATACCCCTAAATGCAACACCACAATCACCTCACAATTACTCTGGCAAAAATAACCTCAGACTTTTAAAGGAAAATTATGTCAAATGTTGTGACCAGCTATTATCACAACTCCTGCCTCCCTTCAAGGTTTCTCTCAGCTTGAATTAGGAAGAAATCCTTCCCTGTGAGGGTGGGCAGGCCCTGGCACAGGGTGCCCAGAGCAGCTGGGGCTGCCCCTGGATCCCTGGCAGTGTCCAGGGCCAGGTTGCACACTGGGCCTTGCGGCACCCCGGGATAGGGGAAGGTGTCCCTGTGCATGGCACGGGTGGCACTGGGTGGACTTTGATTTGCCTTCCAATCAAATCCAATCCATGTTTCTATGGTTCTCTTCAAGTTCATCAGAATCCTTTCTTCAAAGCTCTGAAACTACCTCTGTAATGCTCTATTTCCCATGGCTCCCCCATCTCACTGAGTCAAGGACCAGTCATCCACACCCACCCCTTCCTTTAGTGTCAAAGCAAAACATAACCGTACTTGGGCAACGTATAAGCCAAATAATAAAGTGTCGTTTTCTGGGGAGATCAGAGTTATCATAAACTTATAGCACTAGAAAATCTCCCCACAGCAAGACTGACACCTCCCACTCCCCACCGCCGGGAGGAGCCCCGGCATGGGGGTACACACTCCTGCGGCCGTTCCCTTGTTATTTCACCAGGAAAGGGAGACGGAGTCTTAGACAAGAAAAAAAAAAAAAAAATCAGTAGAATGTCTCAGCTTCCGGAGGCCAGAGCAATGTAATGGGCGACTCTCTGGAGTGGCTGCTGACAGGGAAAACGCGCACTGCGGCACCGAGGTACCTCCGAGGGGGCTCGAGATAGCCTCAACACGCCTGTCGCCCCCTGCCCGAGGGAACCGAGGGACACGGCGGGACCCGGAACCGGCGAGATCCACGGCCAACATGGCGGAGGATCGTGAGGGGACCGGCGGCCGCTCCCGACCCCGCCCCCCTCGGCGGAACGCGCATGCGCAGCGCGGCGGCGCCCGGAGAACCGCGGGGCGGGGCTTGCTTGGCAGAAACCCCGCCCACTTCTGGGAAACACGGCCGGCCGGGACGGATCCGGGGGGCGGAGCCAGAGCAAAGTCCGCGCTGTGATTGGGCACAGTGGGGGGAGGGGTGGGGCCATGCTGCGAGACGGGGCGCTGATTGGCTGTACGGAGGCAGGGGGCGGGCCGTGGCTGGGTGCCGCCTGTCAGTGAGCGGGCGCTGCCGAAGAGGCCTGAGGGGCCGCGCCGGGCTGTGCCGGGCGAGCTGAGCGGAATCGCACCGGGCTGGACCAGGCTGGACCGGGCTGAGCCGAGCCGAGCCGAGCCGAGCCGTGCCGTGCCGTGCCGAGCCGAGCCGAGCCGGAGCGGTAGGTGCGGGCCCGGCCACAGCCGCGGAGACGGGATCCGGGTTACCGGGGTGCGGCGTTCGGTCTGGGAGCCGCGGGGTGCATCTGCCCGGTGGGGCCTGGCGGAGCTTCCGCGGCTGCCGGCGGGAGCAGCGTGTGAGGAGCCGCGGCCCAGCCGGGGGCTCCGAGCGGGTGATGGGCTCTCCGGGCCCCGCCGCAGCCGCTCCCTTCGCGGCGCTCTGTGTGGGTGTTCGCAGCATGGATGTCACTGCTGCCCGGCACCTTCTCGAGTCTGCGGCTCGCGGTGCCCCGAGCTCCCGGTGGCCCGGGCAGCCCGGCTTTCTGATCTCCCGGTGCCCTGGGCAGCCCGGCTTTCTGATCTCCCGGTGGCCCGGGCAGCCCGGCTTTCTGATCTCCCGGTGCCCTGGGCAGCCCGGCTTTCTGATCTCCCGGTGGCCCGGGCAGCCCGGCTTTCTGGCCCGGCTTTCTGATCTCCCGGTGCCCCGGGCAGCCCGGCTTTCTGATCGCCTGATGCCCCTCAGTGCCCTGAGCTCCCGATTCCCGGGGCTCCCGGTGCAGGGACTTCGCTGATCCCTGGCCCTGGAGAGGGGAGAAGGAAGCAGGGATGAGCTCAGCTCATCACAACACAACCGAGCCGGACCTTAATTTACCTTTTCACTCTGAGTGTCCCTTTAACACAACTAAATGCCTAACACTTTTTTTTCACTTTTTTTTTTTTTTTCTGGCAAAAGGTTAATATATTTCTTTGCTGATTAATAAGTTGCTGCTGTGGTTGATCTCAGATGCTTCCTGTCAGCTTTAACTGGTTCCATTAGAAACATGTGTTGAGTGCTCTGCACATGTACAATGCAGCAGTCTGAAACCAGCACCTATAAACAAAGTCTGAATTTCTTTTTCAACTGGCTTTCTAAACGCTTTTATGAGTAATAATTCACGCTTCTGTGCTGTGACATTAGTGATAAGAATAGCTGAACTGAGTGTGTCTGTAGTGAGCTGCTTTATTGCATTTTACCTCAGTTGAAATCTGTTATTGGCGCGGCCACCGGATTCCTTGGGAATGAGTCACTTGCTATTAACTATTAAATTTTAACTGTATTAAGAGACTGAAGCTTGTAGAGCGCTGTGAAGGAGCATAACATACAAACATAACTGAAAACCTAAAGGGTTTGTGGGCCCTGATCCAACACCACTGGAGTTAATGAACTTGAAGTTAATGAGTCTGTCCTGAGTCTTCTTTCCGTGTTAAATGGGAGAGGGTAGAGCAGTGCTGTTGTAGCAGTGACGAGGTGCTGAATTATTATTATAATTGCCAAGAGGATGCAGGCAAAGTGACCATGAATCAGCTTTCCCTCTGTGACCTTTGAACTTGCTGGCAAGTGTCAAATGTGTTGGTGGAGACAGAGGGATCGAGGCCTGGGGGACAGAAAGATTTCCAGCTTCTGAGACGAGCAGCTGGCTGGGAGTAAAAGAGCCCTGAGCTAGGAAGGGGTCTGGAGATGATGGGAGAGGGAGATGAGGATGCATGGAGGGACAGACACATGGGAATTGCATCTGTAGGAGAGTGGGCTTTGCTGATCATGGTTTAGTGACAGCAGGGCCCTGAAGAACATGGACCTTGTCTTGCCTAAAGGCAGCTCTGTTCCACAGTTCATGTGGGAGTTTGTCTCATGAGAGTCTGCTCAGTCTGGACAGTTAGAAATCGTCCCAATCAGTTCATATTTTGATTTTATAGTCACAACTGAATTGGCAGGACCAATCATAAATTAAGATAATGTAGAACTGCTTCTATCAATACTAAATTTAACTAAACTTTTGGGTTGGTTTTGCCAGTAAGGCATCGCAGCCTTACTGCTTCCCCATAGATTTACATGGATTTTATAAATATGATTGAAATGTAAAGCTGTAAAGCAGTGTAAAATAACAACTGGATCCACCTGCTTGGGCAGAATTGATTTTCAGGTGTGTCTCTGGTGGCTGCTGGAAGTTGTCCCTTTAGGTGCTTTATTGTATCATTTTGTTGTCGTTTAGGAAATAACTCCACAAGTGGGTTGTCAAAGCCATGGTGTTGTTAAGTGGCCTGAGAGCTGTGTGAGAACAGCTGGGAAGCAAATCCTTATCAGGCTGAAGTTTGTTCTGATTATTTCTGTTCTCCTTGTTTACAGAGGGGTTGGGAAAAGCTAGCCATTCTCTGAGTGAATGGGCTTGTGGCAGTGTTTGTAAACTCTGGGCAAGTGGTGGTGCTCGTATCTTTGTTCAGCAGCATGAAAAGAATTGTTCAGGGGTGAGCTGTGCTCAGGCTGTCCTCGAGGAAATGAGGATAAAGGCGTGTTTGGGTGCTTTTAGAAATCTGCTGATAATTAAACTCAGTCAAATATTTCCCTGCAGATTTTGTAACCAAACTATTGCAATATCCTAATGTCTGGTAACTGGAAAAAACAACTGAGGCTCATTATCCTGGTGTTTACAGTAAGCAACACCAGTGGCTGAAAGAGGATTTGGGAGTATTTACTATCAAACCACTTTAAAGAACATGTTTACACACTGCCTATCGTTTGTAATGTGACGTGCTCCTCCATAGGGCTGATAGTGCAGTGCTTCAAACAGGGAGCTTGTGGTGCTGTGGGGAGAAGGTTTTTAGCTTTCCCTGGTGCTCCTCTGGTGAATCTGTGCAGCCACACGGGAGGGACCAGAGGGGATTGTGCAGGAGCCCCTGGAATGGCTGGATGGGTCACAGTGGTTATCGAAGGGGAGGTGAAGGCTGAGAGCTCCCTGGAATAGCAGCTGCTGCTCTGACTCACTAGGATTTTAATCAGTCAAGCATTCTATTTATTTTCACTTTGGAGCTCTTAGATACACAAGGAAAATCTTTCCCCTCATCCCTTAGACATGTTCACTTAAAGCAGCATTAAGTGTGTTTTGAGGTCGGGGGGCTGTTGAGTGCTACAATTGGTTTTTTTGAGTCCCTTCTGACACAAACTGAAACCTGTCCTGCTGACAGCTCGGAGCAGTTTAAATCTCCACCCCAGGCCTGGGCTACAAAACCGGAACTGTCTGAATTTCAGTTCCATCTGAAACGTGTGCAGGCAAGGGAGCCCAGGGGTGGCATCCAGGCAGAGAGGAGCCAAGGATGGAGGGCAGTGGTGCCCAGGGTCTGAAGGGCTTGTACAAATAATTATGGAATGGTTTGGGTTAGAAGGGACCTTAGAGTTCATCCAGTTTCACCCCCTGCCGTGGACAGGGACACCTTACACTATCCCAGGTTTCTCCAAGCCCTGTCCAACCTGGCCTTGAATCCGTTTATCTATATCTATATATATGAAGTATGTATCTAAAATACATATATCTAAAGTATGTATGCATACATACATGCCTTTGGCCCCAAACCAGATTTTTAATGTGATCCATTCATGTAACAAGTATAATATTTTTTTTTCCTTTGGAAGAACCTGCTCCTTGACAAGGTTTGGTGGCTTTGCACAAAGATCTTGTAGGTAATGCCCCACGTAGGTTCTTTTGGCTGTAGTCTTGGCACTTTCTGCCATACTCACTCACAGCTGTTAGGACTGGAAGGACCCAAAAGGTGTGTGGTGTTCTTCTCAGCTGACATTCCCTGCTCTGGTGATGCAGAGATTCCTGGCTCTTCCCAGCTGTTGCTTTGTTGTGGTGGTCAGCAAAGCAACATGGCTAAAAATGCTCCTTGTGTTTGATCAAACCAGCAGCAGCTGCAAAGGCAACCTGAGTTAGTGCTCTGTGCACAGAACTCCTCTCCATAAGGAAGTGGGAAACCTCACTGAGACAACATAATTTTTTATCTTCTTCTTTGCTTTCAAACTAAATGTCAGTTGAAACTGCTGCTGAATGGCTACACTCAGATGAGAAGAAATCTCCATTCTGTGAAGTTGACTTAGGAAACCTTACATATATTTTAAAGCTCTTTCCCAAGTCTTTTTTGACCTAATGTATGGGCTGGTCCACAGAGCATTAACTGAAATTCTCCCAAAAGCCATTGTCCATGGGGATTGGAGCCAGGCACACCGAGCAGGATCCCATCTTATGGTGTGCTGTGGAGTGGTGCAGTGCTGGAAAGGTGTTTGCATGGCTCCTGTCCAGCTCTGAGTTTCTCTCACAGCGACTTCATGACACACAGAAATGCTTTTTTAAGGTCGCAGCTCCAAACATCTTCCAGCTGAGATGGAAGAGCTGAAGAGGACTTTAGAGAAGGAAGGAGGAGGTTTTAAAGGAGCAGAAAGCACGTGGTTGTCTCTTACATTAAAAATGTTTGAGTATCTCATTAGCTCTGACTCCCTTCAAGTCTCAGGTGACCTTCTCCGGTATTTTAGTTTCTCCCACACGTTGGCTGAGGGAGGAGCTGCCACCAGAGCGGTGCCTTCACAGCACAACTGAGACTGTTTGGCTTTCATTCTGTAAAAACACACTTTCTGTTTTACAGCAGTGGGAACTAACATTAGTTAACCCAAGGTGAGTAAACCCTTAGTGAAGATAAGGAGCAAGCAGGCTTTAAGCTGGTATCAAAAGCCCGTTGTGGGTTAGGAGTGCACTATCCACTCTTATCTCCTGCATCGTTACCTGACTTCCCTTTTCTGCCTTGAAAATAACGAGCCCATCACATGTCCACAGAAGGAAGAAAGTCCAGGATCTGGAAATCAAGAATTACAGCTGTATCTAAGTGAGCTGGCTGAGGGAGAGGAGAAGCAGCTCTGGGTAGGACACAGGCGTGCTCCAGCTCAGCACCATGGAGCTCCTCGTGCTGTTTGTCTGCGCCCTGTGTCTGTACAGGAAGCTGCACTCATCCTGGAGCTCGTAAACAGGCAGGGGAACCGCAGCTCCAGAGTGTCTCACGTGGGTAAATCCTGCTCTTAGTGGGCTTCCTGTGGATCCTCTGGCACCCATTTGCTGCTGCCCTTTTATCTGGAGCTCCCTGAGAAGGGCTGTGGGGTGGGTCTGAGCAGAGACCGAGTGCCTGCGTCTGAATTCATGGGACTCAGGAGCTCTTTGCACCTCTCTTAGCCCCCTTCCACGTGCACAGAGATGAGTCAGGCCTGTTCAGTTCTGAATCACAGAATCACTGAGCTTGGAAAAGACCTCCAAGGTCATTCGGTCCAGCCTTCAACCAAATCCCACCGTGCCCACTAAGCCATATCATGAAGTGCCTTGTCTGCTTGGTTTTTGAACAGCTCCAGGCATGGGGACTCCAGCAATGCCCTGGCAGCCATTCCAATGCCTGACCAGCCTTTCAGTGAAGAAATTTTCCCAACATCCAACTTGAACCTCTCCTGACACAACCTGAGGCCATTTCCTTGTGTCCTGTCTCTTGTTTTCTGGGAGCAGAGCCCAACCCTCAATTGGCTTCAACCTCCTGTCAGGGAGCTGTAGAGGGCAATAAAAGTCTCCCCTGAGCCTCCTTTTCTCCAGGCAGAAGTTACACTTCAAAAACTATTTAAAAGTTCTGATTGCTTATTTTTAATCACAGCTTCTGCCCACCATGCTTTGCTGTACACACCATAAAAATAGTTGGCATTTGACTTTTCCAAGGACTGAAAATTGTGCAGCAGCAGTTAAACCAGGCTGGGCGTGCAGGTTCTGGTCCTGCACAGCCCCACAGACCTGAGTCACACATTAAACTCCTGAGCTCTGCCCGGGTCGAGGCCGTTGCTCGCAATTGCTGCCTCGGTCTCTTTGAGTCTGCAAGTGAGGTAGAGCTTTGTTGACTTTAATCTCAGTTATGTTTCCTTGTTATTCTTTGCCATTTTAGAGGGCAACAAAGACTTGCAGTTCTGTTTCTCCCCTCTCTCTGCTCTCCTTTGACTCAGCCAAGGAGGGACTTGTAGAATTATGTATTTTTTGGCGATGGGGATTGGTTTGCCCTGAAGGACCTTGAAGGTGAGGGGAGGGCAAGGAGAGACAGAGTTAATGCAAGTCAGGAGAGAGTGAGGATAAAAATAACCCTGAACTTGTCAGTTTGGTCACTGGTGGCTGGGTTAGTCATCTGGCAGGCTCTGCTCCTGCTGCTCCAAGGGATTATTTTACAGCATTGAGAATTGACATAATTTCTGTAGAGGAGAGGGAGCGGGACGGCCGTAATGAGTGGGATACTGTCATCAGCACTTCTTTTGCACAGCAGCTGTTCTCTGTTTGGCTGCTGAATGTGGTCATTGTTGACTTTCCTTGTATACCTGCCGGGTTGTTAGGTGACTCACAGCACCAAGGTTCATGCACTTGGCTCCCAAATGCCTCCCCTTTTCCTTGGTGGTCATTCAGGCTTGGAGCACCCACTCATTTTGTCATTTTCCTGATTCATCTCTGTTGCCAGGAGCCTGTTGGAGTAAATGTCCTGTTGCCCCAGGCAGCTGCTCAAGGTGGGGAAAAAAGGAAAGAAAAAAGGAAAAGGGAAAAAAAAAAAAAAAAAAGGAAGAAAGATTTGTGCAGATTGAAGCTGATGAGCCCCAAGGTGTGCTCCTGTAGTGGTGCTGATATCTTTCCTGGCCTGTGTTAAAATGTTCCTCCTTGTCCTATCCTGGGTTTGTGCTACTTAACTCCCCTATACATTGCCCAAGGTCCAAGGTTTCTGAACTTACATGGGTTGTTGAAGGGTAGAAATGATCATTTCAAGGTTTTACACTGTACAAGAAAGGGGTCTCTGCCATTAAGGGGCAACAGAGCACATTCTGGTTTATAAGGAAACAGCTGGTTTAACTTCTCCAGAATCCAAGGTGAGGGGATCAGGGGCTACACCAAGGCTGTATCCCCCAGGGGCTCATGCTGTAGGGAACTCCTCACTCTCCACATTGCTGATTTTCACCCCTGGGTATCCCCATCCTGTCCTTCAGTGCTTTGCTTCCATGCTGGTTTATGATCCCCTCTTTCCATCCCCAGCTCTCTTCCACCTTCCCCTGTGCTGCCAATTGGCCAAGGTTTGGCCTGTGTTGGGACTTGTTTGGAGCTCCATTTGTGTTCCTCACAGCTCACAGCCTGTGCTGATCCCCTCCCCAGCTCTCAGGCAAAGGGTGATTCCAGCACCATCGCTGTCCTCTATCCCACGCCAGCTTCCGTGGATCCTGACTCTGTAAGAGCTCCACTTCTGATGGGCTTGAACAAGGATTGCAGAAGTTGTTGGTGATGTAGGGGAAGGAGGGGAGTGAGGGAGGATCTGTGGATGGGCAGGTTGGCTGTCAAGCCTGGCTTCATTGAGGGAGGATGAGGAAAGGCTTTGAGGATGACTGAGCACAGGGGAAAAATGAATTAGCTGGGTTTATGGCCATTCATGTGGTATGAGAGCACCGTGTCATTCCTCCCAGGTGCACTCTAGGAGAACTTTCATGTCTTCCCTTTTTCTGGAGATGAATATTCTTCCTGTTTAGTGATATGGGAGTTCCTTCTTCTCCTTGGTTTCACTGTTTATATTTAAGGGAATATACCAAGAATTAAATTTCTCTGGAACCTCTGTGGTTGCATACTTTCAGTCATGAGCATGTTGAATATTCAGATCTTCAGTGGTCCAAGTCAGAAATGGAAGACTGATACTCCAGGGTTCTTCTCCAGCTCAGAACATGGTCAGGACCTTGATTTGAATTATTTATTAATTATGATATCTTCAGGAGCCTCCTGTTTCTCATGAACTTGAAGCTGCTTCTGTCTGTGAAGGATTTTGACAAGTGTTTTGTTTTTCTGCTCTTGCTCAGTGTCTCCCTGAAGCTGGGAAATGGCCGTCATGGGAATTGCGTGCCAAAGAGCTCCTGATCCAGCCGTCAAGCACAAAAAGGAGCTCATGGCTGCCGAGGGGCTGAAGGAGACAGTGAGTGAAAAGCAGAGCAGTGTTTGCAAAGTAGAAGATTCAAAGAAGGTCATCTTTCACAGTCAGTGGAAAATCCTGAATGATGTAATCACCCGAGGAACAGCAAAAGAAGAAACAGAAGGAGGCTGTGCATCAATTTCTATTATTGCCCAAGCAGAATGTGAGTAGCAGGGCAGGCTGCGCTTCATTGAGAAAAAGGAATGTGTAAAGAGGGATGAGATTTCACTCCCTCGGCGCTCCTGGAGAGCTGAGGCCACATCTATTTGTAATCCCATGTGGGGTGGAGCTGATGACACATCCCAGACTCTATTTAGGAAGCTCATGAAATCTCCTAATAATGTGGCAGCATCCACTGAATAAAGCATAAATAACAGACCTGTGCACCTCAACCAGGTCTGTGTCCCGTGGGACACCTGTTCTTAGCTGACTTCTGAAAGGGGTTTAAAAGAGGGGATAAAGAGGAGGAAACCAAAGTAAAGCTGTCATCTGGGAAAGAGCTGGGGGATCAGGAGATAGCTGGGAAGCCTGCTGATTGTGTGGGAGGAAGAATGCAGTGTGGGTGGTGTAACATGACTGTGCAGTGATTGTCTGGATCACTCATTTAGCACAGTGGTAAAGCTGTTAGAGTCCAGTTGTTACTAGGAGAGACTTTGCCTGGTTTAAGACAAGTAATGATCCTGGTTTGTTTTTTTTCCACAGGTGAAAACAGTCAGGAGTTCAGCCCCACTTTATCAGAGAGATCCTTTATTGCCCACAGTAAACGTTACAGGTGAGATGCCTCTTAACACAAACACCCCTCTTCACTGCTGTTTTCTGACTTGTCCATGTTCCAAATCACCCTGGCTCTCTGCAGTTAAAATATTTTTCCAAAAGCACTCCTGTTGGAATTAGCTCTTCAGTCTGAGGCCTGGTAAGAATGTGTCTTTCCCAAAACATCTTCCTATCAGAAAAAATACAAGTTTAGGCACAAACCACCTGAAACACCTTGCCTTATTGGCAATGCCTGCAGATTTACTGCCCTTGTAGCCTTCTGGCTGTTTCTGGATGGTCACATTTGTTTTGAAACGACTGATTTTCTTTTTTTTAAGGTTCATAGGCTTGAGGTAGAAGGATCCAGGGAGAAATTTTCAGTCTTTTTAACTGAACTTTGTTGATGCTTTTGAAACTGTTACACCAGCTGCTGAAAAGCTGTGTGAAACCTGGGGTGCTGCTAGAAGGAGTCCTCAGAAAAGGGAACAGCTTAATTTCTTGGAAGGATAAAAGGGGATGAGAGAACCTTTGCTTAATGACAGCATTAACAAGAGAAGTTGTGAACACAGAGAAGCTGGAAGTGGTAATAGGGACAGTGCCACTTGTGACAGACAAGTAGAGGCCTGGGAATTGCTTTTCTGGAGTCACCTGGGAGTGAGCTGCTTGTTCCTCATGAGGAATATCTTCCTGTTGGTAGCCCCAGCACCCTGACATGGGTGACTGGGGTGCAGAATTAGGTGCTGCCTGTTTCCTGGTGGCTTCAGACACCTTGTAGGGTGTGTGGTTTGGCACTGCCCAGTGGCTTTAGGATGTGGTCCCATGAACCATCTGAAGAAGTGCAAAGTGACCCATTTCTGAGGGGTTTTATGTGGGATCTGGGGTTTTCTGGGATGAACACCAGCTGTGTATTCAGGCTCAAGGCACTGTGCTGGTGCCATCAGCCAGAACTCTACTTGTGGCATCTTTTAGCACTAAGACACCAGGAAAAGATGGAGAGAGTGGCTGTGCCCTGCATCACCAATCAGGAAAGGCAGAGAAATGTATCAGAACTGTTCCAAGTCAATGGAACAATTGCTTCATTTAAAGACAAAAAATCTTGTTTTCTCTTAGAGCTTAATTTAAAAAATCTAACTTCTATGATTGGTATTGAACCACAGAATCACAGAATGGTTTGAGTTGAAAGGAGACCACCTCTTTCTGACCCTGAGTAACTGCAGGCAAATATTCCTCTTGAGAGTTCATCTCTTTGTGCAGACCCCAGCTGGAGTGTTGTGTATATCTGTACACATTCTTAGAAATCATGTTGTAGTATTGGGCTTTATAAGCCAGCACATTTTGGCTTTTTGAAGCTGTTTTATTGGAGTGCTCTTAGTCATCCCTCTTTGCTGTGCAAAGCTCTTCTTCTTCAAATCAGAGCAGGCATTGATATTATGAAAACATTTATTAATTTTATTATTTTTAAAAATAGACTGCATTTATCCATCATCTCTGTGTTCACTAGAAATAAACCACAAACTGTCTCAGAGCAGCCTGGAGACATGCAGAGCTTTCCCCTCTACTTGGCTATGTTCAAAAAAGAGACATAAAAGAAAGCTGGAGAGGGACTTGGACAAAGGAGCTGGAATGACAGGCCAAGAGGAATGGCTTCCCCCTGCCAGAGGACAGGGTTAGGTGGGATATTGGGCAGGAATTGTTCCCTGTGAGGGTGGGCAGGCCCTGGCACAGGGTGCCCAGAGCAGCTGTGGCTGCCCCTGGATCCCTGGCAGTGCCCAAGGCCAGGCTGGACGAGGCTTGGAGCAGCCTGGGACAGTGGAAGGTGTCCCTGCCATGGCAGGGGTGGCACTGGATGGGTTTTAAAGTCCCTTCCCACCCAAACCATTCTGTGACTGTACATTCCAGTCTTGTTCTTCCAGAATTTGTAAACCCTGGGTCGCTTTAATGTTTTGCTTCCCCCACACCCTGACATTTCTTTTACACAATGCCAGAGGTGCTGCTGGGCCTGGACCTTGAACTTACCCCTACTAGAAGGCAATAAGTTGTGTTTTAGTTCTCTGTTGAGTTAGCAGAGTTGCTAATTTTCCTCCTGTGGGTTGGAGGTGCCATGTGAGCTGTGCTGGCACTGCCCCATCTCAGAGCCCTGCTGTGTTCTGCTTTCCAGCAGCCGCTCGGACAGCCTCGATCACATCCCCAACAATGTGGCCCATGCCACAGAGGGCAGAATGGCACCCACCTGGAGAGGGAGGCACCGGGGCAGGGCCAGGAAGAAAAGGCACAAGAAAAGATCCAAGCTGAAAGGACAGCCTGTGGCTGCTGGCAGGAGAAGTCCAAGAACTCCAGAACAGGAGAGCTGCACCCCAATTCCTGTCCAGGTGAGAATCTTCCACCTTCCTTTTGTACTGTCCCTGCAAACTCCTAACAGCTCCTGGGTGAATTTTGGTGTCTGTACTGAGGTTCCTGCTCAGCTGTTTGGTTTTGTTTTCTAGGAGGATGAATCCTACCAAAGTACTCTTTACAGAAACAGTTTTTGGGTTCCTGAATTTAACAAGGACTTGGGCTACGATCCACTGTCTTTTGAGAAGCCTGCCCATGCCCCTCTGTCCATGGGCAAACTCCATTCCCCAAGGAGCCAGTACAAAACTGAACTGCACAAGCTGATCAGCCCTATTCAGTGCCTTAATCATGTTTGGAAACAGAGGGACACTGTTCCCCAGCCTGAGACTCTCCATCCTTTCCCCTACAACATCCTTCCCCCCCATTTCCCACATGTGGACAGTCCTCTCCATGCCAAGAAGCAGAATGCTCTGGACACATACTTCCATGGTGACCTCAAATATCAAGACAGTGACTTTTCTGGCCTAAACTTAGAATATAATTTCACCAAATGCATCAACCAGTCTGTGCAAACCAGTTCAGACAAGCTTTCTGTGGAAGAATATTTGGTAGATGCCTTGAAGGGGAGCGTGAGTTTTGGAGAACCACAAAATTTAGCCAGCCTGGCCAAGACGTGGAGAGGAGGTGGGCTGGAGCTGAAGGAACAATTCCATGAAGCAAGTGAAAATGAAGGCGTGCTGCTGAACGAGGTGATCTGAGCCACTCTGGGGTGTGGGAGGCAGAGTTTCTCCTGGGCTTTGGGAGAGGGATAATCTGCATCCATGTGCTTGCTGCTAAAACTGTGGTTTCTGAATGGTTCTGGATCTGGTTGAAGCTACCAGATAACGATACAGAGTTGTTTTCTGCAGGAATTACAGCCCTGCTTGTCTCAGACTGCTGGCTCCATGCTGTGCTCAGTCACCAGACATGCAGGCCTGTCTCTGAGCAGTGGTTCTGTGCTTAGTCAGTCTTCAGCCACGTCCTCTGTTTGCTCGGGAAAAGCCCAATCCATTCAGCCAGGCTGCAATATTTTTTTGGCTCTGGATCAGCTGGAGTGTGACAGAAACCAGGGCTGGGTAGAAGGGGAGGTGCAGGAGGCCAGTTTGTGCCTCTGCTGGGACCAGCAGCTCCTGCAGCGTCCCTTGCAGTGTCCCACGGGGCCTGGGCACAGAAATGCATTTGAATCCTAGGGACACGATTCGCTTCTTCTGAATTCAGTTCTCTCTCAACACATCAGAGTCCTCCTGGAGGACTTACCTGGGGTCAGTGTGACCCTGTCAGTATGGTCTGTGGAGTTCAAGGTGTCCCTTGCCTGCCTGAACGTGTTCACACTGACACCTAAGGCACAGTCTCCATCTACTGCCTGCAGAAAAGCTTTCACAGTGTGTGCATTTAGTCACAGGAATCTGGGTTAGCTGTAGGATTCAGCTTTGCAGTTATGTCCTGCATGAGAAGGGAGGGACACAGAGCTCCAAAGCCATCCAAATCCTGGTGGCCTTTCTTTACAGCAGTGGGGTGCACTCAGATCCAACAGAGCCCACAGAAATCAGGTGGGTTCATCCTGTACAGTTTCATCTCAAGCCTGTGACAGAAGTATCTTGTACTGAGATTTCTAGAGGGGGGCTGTGGTATCTGTCCTTGTGCTGCTTCTGAGAATGTTGGTCGCCATGCAGCTCAACATTTAAGTGTCTCTTTCCTTGCTTCATCTTGTTTTCTGTTTGGACTTCCAGAAGCTGAAGCCGGTGGATTACGAGTACCGAGAAGAGGTTCACTGGACCAAGTGCCATGGTTCTTTGGGCATTGGCTCTTTTGGGGAGGTGTACAAGATAGAGGACAAGCAGACAGGATTTCAGTGTGCTGCCAAAAAGGTAATTCTGTGTGAGAGAAGGACACAAGACAGCACACGGAGAGAAATCTCTTCCCTCTCCAGGACCTTGTACAGTCACGGTGAAGTGCTGCTGTTGTGTCCAAGGGAAACCTTCAGGGGGGGTGTAAGGCAGAGAAGCAGCTGGAGGACCTGAATGTGCAGAAGGGCCAAGCTCAGCAGCCAGAAAAAAGCTCATTTGGCTCTAAAGTGTGCTGAAAGGGATCCTGGGTGC
Source organism: Motacilla alba alba (assembly GCF_015832195.1). Taxonomy (NCBI): domain Eukaryota; kingdom Metazoa; phylum Chordata; class Aves; order Passeriformes; family Motacillidae; genus Motacilla; species Motacilla alba. Next base: position 1,608,921 of record NC_052042.1, read on the forward strand.
TGAGGCGAGAGCAGAGCTTTCTGAATGATTGTGAGTGACTGCAGGGGAGCAGCAGCTGCGTGGGTTGTCTGTTATCTGACTATTCTTACCTTAAACCATGTCTGGTGTAAGTGGTTACATGGCAGGTATTTATTTCCCTGTTGAAAAAGGAATAAAGTAGGAAAAACCCAAGGCAGTCAGTAGGCTCTGAAAACAGGGCTTTCATCTCCTCAGTGTCAGGTGCAATGCTGGCACGTTGTTCTGGGGTGATGCTGCTCCAGATGCAGCAAAGGATGTGTGTTCTTCCAGAAGCTGGCACTGTAATCTGTTGCACTCCAGGATATGCCATTGCCACATGATGTAGGAAGTGTGTGGAATGTAACTTGGATCAGGGTATTGATTTGTGGGCTGCTGTGGGGGCCTCAGGGATGCAGACAGAGGGATAGTGCAAGGAGAAGAGGAAAATGTAAACTATTTCATTTGAACTTACACTTGAATACTTTCATCACCCCTGTGAACTGATGTTTCTCACATTACTTCACTAGAAAACTTCGTGTGGGAAGTGTTTGCCTTGAGTACAAAAATATTATGTGCAAAAAGAACCGTAACTTTCATTTTCCAGTTTAAAATGTTCATTTTCCCCCGTTTACACTGGGCCCAGCTTGCTGTGCTCCCTGTGGAAAGATGTAAGAGGCAAGACAAGCCAGTGTGTGTATTTATTTAACCATTTCATAACCATTCAGGTGTCAGCTATAGAAACAAACATCTCTCAAGCATGTAGGAAATTAATTCCTGTTCTGCATCCTCACAGTTCAGGTGTGAAATCTTGTGGTGACACAACCAGCTTGTTTCCTGTCAGTGTGTAGCTATTTAAATGTATTATCCATTTGGCAAATCCACAGTCTTGGGAGAAATAGCTGTTCCTTGTGGGGTGTATTTTCAGGAAGGAAGATGGTTGTGCTGAAAAGGGAAACATGAAAGTAGGAGAAGCTGAAGTCTTTCAAAATGTCATTTCCCCCCACTAATTACTGAAGGATAAATGATACTTCTTTATATCAGAAATGCATCTTCTCAGATCACACTCTGAAAGCAGAGAGTTCCAACATGCAAATTGGACACTTCTCTGTGCTCTATTTAATTTTCCATGAGTGGCTGTCTGCAGTTCCTGCTGCCTCACTGTGACAGGAGGCCACTACCTCACCTTCTTTCACCAGACTTGGTGCTGGAAGCACCTGCTCTCCAAATTCTTGAGATGAAAGAAAACCAGCTATAGCTGGATTGCTGACAGAGGAGAAATATGATGCATCTTTTTCCCACCAGAATCTTCATGACTCATGTTTTCCTTCTGGACTTCAGCAAATTCTTGTTTTATTTAGTTTGGCTGAACCTACTGAATAAAGTTTTTCTTTAACCATTTGCAGGATGAGCACCACCTAACAAGGTGATCATGCAGATCACTGCTTGTGGACATATTTTGTATTCCCTCCTGTTTTAGGGGAGTTGATTTTTTGCCAAGTTTTGCACCATCCCCAGTTTTTTTTTCCCTCTCTTTCCTAAAAGCAGAATGTTCTGTTGTCAAAATTATCCTTTTACTGAGACAGAAATTACCTTCCTCTTGAAGGGTACCTTCAAGGGTCCCTTGAAGGGTCTTTAGCTGTAATCTGGAGTTATTGCAAGCTGGCACCTCTTGTGATGAATTTTCACTTCCCTTAGACATTGAGGGTTTATCATCTTGAGCATTCCCACTTCTCGCTGCGTTCCCCGAGTTCTGTTCAGGGAGGTCACAGAATTACGTTTGGAAAAGACCATCAAGCCAAATTAACCCCTCTCTGCTGTCCCACAGCCACCAGAGAGGGACAGTTGTGTGAGGATGCATCCCAGGCTTGGCTCAGTTGTCCCTGTTCCTGCAGGTGCAGGTGGAACACTTCCGTGCCGAGGAGCTGACGACGTGCGCGGCCGTGACGAGCCCCAGCGTGGTGCCCCTGTACGGCGCCGTCAAGGAGGGTCCCTGGGTCACCATCTTCATGAAGCTGATGGAGGGTGAGCAGGGGACCATGCAAGCACCGCTGGCACTGTCCAGTGCACGCTGACCTCCTCTTCCTCCTGCCCCAATATGAATCTGTTAGTTCCTCAGTGCATCCAGGATATTGCTGGTGTGAATTCGCGAGTGGGTTGGGATGGGTGTGTGTAATCCCTGCAGTGGGCTTGCTGTGGGGGGAATGATTCCCAGTCCTGCCCTATTCCAGTTCAAGGTGTGTCTTTTTCACAGTAAAACACCTCTGGGGCTGGTTTGTGCTTCCTGGTGGTTTGCAGGACACCAGTGGGGCTCATGGCCCTGGCTGTCTAAGCAAACCTCGATGATTCCATTGCCTGGTGCTCTTTCTGTGGCCAGAACCATGGAAAACAGGCTGTGAAGAATGAGTAGTGGTCAGTAACACCTAGAAATGCCTGTTCTGATCACAGAGCAGTTGCTTTAGCTCCAGAGCAGCAGTGTTAAACTGGCACTAAGCAAAAAGCCATATGGACAAGGCCTGGTTTTGTGGGCAGCAAAAACTCTGGGTATAAACAAAAGGAACTGAGCCATGTGTGGAAGGTAAGTGCTGTCAGACCTGGAAAATCTCATTTTTTCAATGGAAACAACCAGGAGTGCTAATGATGCTGGGGAGAATTTAAACATAAGATAACATGGACTCCCTGGATTCCTTCCTAGGTGGCTCATTAGGGCAGCTCATTAAACAGAGTGGCTGCCTGCCAGAGGACAGAGCCCTCAGCTACCTGGGCCAGGTGTTAGAGGGTCTGGAGTATCTTCATGCTCAAAACATTCTCCATGGAGATGTCAAAGGTAGGAAAGTGTTTGAAGTACCTTGTTCTTCTTTTCTTAGAAGAGACAAACTGCTTGGAGATGAAATTATGGGATTACTTACTAAAGTTATGGGATCTACTAGACTTTCAGATCTATGTTTGAAATTAGAGTTTCCCTTGGTTCTAGACTGCTGAGACTATCATATTTGTCACCTCTTCTTGTCACCCCATGGGTCTGCCAAGCTGCTTGCCCAGGCTGGCCCACCACTGGGCTGCAAGAATCTCCAGGGCAGGTAATTGGTGGTTTATAAGAGATAATTACAGCCCTGTACTTGCTTAAGCCAGTGGCAGGAGGAATATATCCTTTGGGCTTAGAAAACTGTAGTTGTGTGTGCTTTTGAGTGTTTTTCCCATCTCCTGATGCAGAGGAGACTAATGGAACCCTTCTCCTTGGCAGCTGAGAACGTGCTGCTGTCGGCCGATGGCAGCAGGGCCCTGCTCAGTGACTTTGGCCACTCTGCTCACCTGCACCCAGATGGGCTGGGAAAGTGCTTGGTCACAGGTGAGGCTTCGCTGCTGCTCTTCTGAGGAATTGCCCTTCTGACTCATTCTCTCTCATGAGCATTTACATGTGGCTGATTTGCAAGCAACTGCTCGGGATGTCTCATTTATTGGTATTACTGTGAGGCATCCCACTGACAGCCAAAATGACCTGAAATTTGGGAGGTGATGGTCTTCATCTCCCAGGCTAGAAGGGTTTTTGGTAAGATTGTCAGCATGCTGCATTCAGTGTTTTGTCCCTGCAAGAAAGCAAACTGAAACTTTTAAATCCTACTCAGACTTGTTGTGTAAACTCACTAAATAGTGGGGAAGAGTCCTGATCTCCACTAAAGAAAATTCCCTTTTTTTGGCATTAAACTTAACCATGCTTCTTCATGCAGCTGTTGAAAGAGAAGGGTATGTTTTCTAAAGTCAAGCTCATGTTTTGCCTCCCAGATTTGCTTGCAAGGAAAGTTTAATCCTTATTCTGTGTATAAAGGATGGGTCTGAGAGGGAGCAGCTTCTGAGAGCACACAATGCTGCTTTTTGGGTTAAGGAGGAGCCCTTCCGCTATGGAGAAAAGCTGGAAGAGCTCAGATTCTTCAGCCTGGAGAAGAGAAGGCTCAGAGGAGACCTCAGAGCCCTTTCCAGTGCCTAAAGGAGTTCCAAGAGAGCTGGAGAGGGATTTGGGACAATGGCCTGGAAGGACAGAGCAAAGGGGAATGGCTTCCCACTGCCAGAGGGCAGGGTCAGATGGGATATTGGGCAGGAATTGTTCCCTGGGAGGGTGGGCAGGCCCTGGCACAGGGTGCCCAGAGCAGCTGGGGCTGCCCCTGGATCTTTGGAAGTGCCCAAGGCCAGGTTGGATGGGGCTTGAAGCCACCTGGGATAGTGGAAGGTGTCCCTGCCATGGCAGGGGTGGCACTGAATGAACTTTGAGGTCCCTTCCCACCCAAACCACTCCGTTCTAGGAAGCTGACATGTCTCACTTCAGCTGAAAAGAGAGGGATCCTGCTTTAGGCCTCCTACCAGTGGCACTGGGGCAGTTCTCCTGCCTGCATGCAGTGAGTTTTCTCCTGGATGGTTTTAGGGAACTACGTGCCTGGCACAGAGACCCACATGGCCCCGGAGGTGGTGATGGGGAAGCGCTGTGACTCCAAGGTGGACGTGTGGAGCAGCTGCTGTATGATGCTGCACATGCTCAATGGCTGCCACCCCTGGACCCAGTACTACAACCACCCTCTGTGCCTGAAGGTGAGTGACCCAGCCTCTCTGCAGGTGAGCTGCCAGAGCTTGTTACTGCTGGCCAGGGAGCACTCACCTCGGGCTGAGTGGCTGGGAGCCAGCTGGGCATCTGACAGGATACCAGCCTTGCTCCGGGAGCTGAGCATTCCCTGTGCTTGCTCTGCTTGGGCTGTTCTTCCATGCCCTGCTCATGCCTTGGGTGTGACTTTGGAGCCATTCAGCTGTAATAAAATTACTGTTCAGGTCTCACTTAATGCTTTCATTTCAGTTGGAAACGCTGTCGGGGTGGGAAGAACCTTCCTGAAATCAAATTAAGCCTCTCTGGTCTAACCTCTTTCACTTCCTGTTTGTTACACAGATCGCTAAAGAGCCGCCTCCTCTGAGGGAAATTCCACCTTCCTGCAACCCTCTCACTGCTGAGGTTATTAAGCTGGGGCTGGAGAAGGAGCCTCTGCAGAGGGCATCTGCATCAGAGCTCAAAACTAAGACCAGCGTGGCACTTGAGGAAGGTAGAAATGTCCTGATGGAACTGATGCAGCTGAACCTTTGTATTCCCCCTGGGAGAGCTGCTGGTGCTGTTCCTTTTGGAAGGGCCAGTCTGTTTTATTGTCCAGTATATCATTTTCACAGCATTTCTGCATATTTTGGGTTGATGGCTTCTGCCTGCAGCTGAGTGTTTGTCACCCAAATAAAAGATGATTTCCTGTGTGCTGTCACATGCTCTTCTTCCTTCTCTGCTGAAGGAGATGAGCTCTCTGTGGGTTTGTTCAGGTGCTGTGCCTGGGCTCCTGTCAGCTGAGGCATCAGCTGCACCTGGAGAGCCTGCTGTGCAGCACAACTGCAAGCAGGGGTTTATTGCATCCTTAGCTGTAACTCATACTTGTGGTTCAGCCTTGCCCCTGACACATCACGAATTTATTTCAACTTAATCCTGCTGAGTGGTTCTGTAATACAGCAAGAATTTGTGGAGGTGATCTGGTTTTATCTTTTGAAGAAACTGGGCATTTTACAGCAAATGCACTTCAAAAATTCTTACAGCAAAGGGAAACTTTTACCTTTTTATTGATTTATTTGATAATGTTTGTATCTTTTTTTTTTTTTTTTTAGTGGGAGGTGTGAGAAGCCCCTGGAAAGGTGAATACAGAGAGCCCAGACATTTCTCTTTGAACAAAGAAAACAGTGCACAAACATCCCTGTCCCCCACAGTGAGCCCAGTTTCTGAGATTGGTTCTGACCCAAAACTGTCAGTCAAAGTTTCCTGTGGCAGCCCAGTCCTACCACCTCCATCTCTGGAGCAAACAGAGGAGGTTGAGGGACCCCACTGGAATGAGGGCAAGGAGTTACCTGAGACCTGTGATCCCCCACCCCTCTCCTCGACTCCTCTGCCCCTGAAGAGCTGCAGCCATGTGGAAAGAGCCACAACCATTTCAGAGCAAGAACTTCAGCAGCTGGAAATTGGTGAGCACTGGGCTGGGGGAGGAATTCAGCTCTTCTTGCTTGAGAGCAGGATAAAAATACAGCTGCTTTCTCTTGGCTTGTTGACAGTTATTTTTGGGTTTTCAGCTTGGATGTCATTTTGCTCACAGTTCCTTTCTCGTTACACAAATTGCTCAACCTTCCTTCAGACTACCAAAACTAATAGTTCTTAACCAATTAAATGTGCCACAAAAGGAGTGAACAGAATTTCCTTCCTCCTGAACAGGGGAGAACCTTCTGAGAGAGGTGCAGGAACCTCTTGGAAAACAGCCTGTTTCAGGCTTGTGCTTGTTTGCACTGTGTAAACAGTGTCAAAATTCCAACTTCATCTGGAATTTTAGGTTCAAACTGTTTTATTTTTTTTTAATTGAGGCAAGCCAGGATAAAAATAAAGGAATGGCAGATGTCAAGCAAAGCAGTGCAGGTAAAATCAGCCTGCAACTGTTTAGTTCTGGGCATTGGAAAACCTACAGCCATCAGCTGAGGAATTTGGTTACAACAGCAAACCAGAGTTTGAAAACCAGCAGTAAATTCAGTGTGGAAATCAGAGGTTTGTCCAGTTCCATTGCCCCGATATAACTCTACATTCCACTTTTTTTCTCCCATATTTCTTATCTTTTTTGAGTGAACTGAAGGAAATTAGGAAGAGAGTTGTTTGAATTGTAACTGTGTCAGAAAACTGAGGAATTTTAGGGGTTGCTGATGGGCAGCTGCTTTCTCAAATGGATTTGGGTCTCAGCAGCATTGTAAGAGCTGGTTATGTATGGGATATCTGGATATTATCAGGAATATTTGCAGTATTTGTAAGTACTTGTATCCAGATAAGGGAGTACAAACTTCTAGATACTTGTGAGGGCTGAGTACATGAGTTTGACCTTTCCCTGATAATGTGGATGGATCTAAAGTGATATCTCACAGTAGACATAATGGGTGAGAACTGGTGAATTTGGGGTGCTATTTTGCGTGTTGTTGCACAATATCCATCTCCTTTTGGCTCAGTTTCCCCGTGTCACAGTGCTGGCTGTGGTCTCTGCATGGCAGAGTTGTGTGTTGGGCTCTGCTGGCACCAATATGATTCATTAAATATTGCTGAAGAAGCTTTGGGTATGCATTGCAGAGCTGTGATTAGAGCAGGGAGGCATGGAGGGAAGCACTGGAAATGTCTCCCTTCTCTTCTTTCTGCTGCAGAACTGTTTCTGAACAGCCTTTCCCAGCCTTACTCTCTGGAAGAGCAAGAGCAAATGCTTTCATGCCTCAGCATCGACAGCCCCTTCGTGTCAGATGCCAGTGAGAAGGTGAGTGGGGATGGGTGGGGGGTGGCTGGCTGGCCCCTCGGGAAAACTGGAAGCTGTGACCAACAGAAATCTGGAATTTCTCCCCTTTGCTGCTGCTTTCTGATACCAAATTTGCTGGGGAGCACGTTGGGAAGAAAGCTTTGCTCATGCCCGGTGCGGTGTTGAGGGTCCTGTCCAGCATGGATCCTGTCCTCCAGAGGCTCTCCTGTGCTGTATCCTCACCAGAAGCTTCAAGAGTGTGGATACAGAAAATGGCAGCAGCCTCAACCCTGTCTGTGCAGGAGAAGGGAGCTGGGGAAGCAGTGATGGAAGTAGGAGCTGCACCAAGCAGCTATGCAGGGTCTTCTTCCTGGCCATGGCCACCAGTGAGGGGTTTAGGGAAAGACCAGGAGAGTAGGACAGGAAAACAGACCCAGATCTTGGATATTCATTCCCAGCCTATGGATCTATTCTCCATGAACTTACTTTAACCCATTGATAGTAATGAAGACATAATCCTAGTTATTTACCAATTTCAATGAGATTGGTTTGCTCTCTCTGGTGATCCTAAGGTGGGGAATGCCAGTGAGGAACATGGAATAGGCCTTGTTGGACCAGGGAAGGACAAAAGCCCTTCAATCAGTTTTCAAAGACATTGAGTCCCCAGTTTGTGCATCCTGGCATCTGCAGGAGTCAGTTCTGATTGGGAGCAGCTTTGTGTCCTATTTCTCAGTCTTCTCAGTCTTCCAGTGCTTTTTGAGGAGGACTGAGGGAGTTCTGCACAGCTCAGCTGTTGACACACACAGTGTGCAGTGTGGGATCTGACTCTGCTTGGTTTTTCCCACTAACACCTACGCCATACCTGTAACTTGGTTTTGACTGGTTCAGACCTCTGTGCTGGTGTCAGATTGACTGGGACAATACAGACCCTTCCCAACAGTGCAGCAGCATAGAGCCCATGGTTGGTTTTGTACAGTTAACTGTTTTTCCTGGATGTTTCTAATGTCAGTAAGTGACAAATATTTTAACTGATGCTTAATTATCCTGCCAATCAGTATAACCCCTTTTTTCTCACCCAGTTTTTCAGCTCATTGTTGATTTAACTATTGAGAATATCTGATAATGTCTGCACACTGTTGCACTGCTATCCATTCCCTTTCCCAGGTGGCACATAAATGTTGACTAAGGCCCAGCTTTAAATCCCTGTGGGTGTGGATTTCCACCTTTCTCCTCCTGACCTTATTTTAATGCTCATCTCCTGCCAGCTCATTTTCTTTCAGAGCCTTAGACAAACTTGTGCTTTTTCCTGCAGAACTCCATGAAGGCCTCTCACAGCTTGAGGGACACCATGAGCTCTGGGATCCATTCCTGGAACAGCCAGGCAGAGGGGCAGAGCTGCAGCTGGAACAACCTGCTGAGCCGCAGCCGGCACACGGACACCCCCAGCTGCTTCAACGGTGGGTCTGCATCCCCATAGCAGGCAGAAATGGCCAGCAATCACTTTCTCACTGTCCAGATGGGCTGGATATGGAGTTTTTGAACTCCTTTTGTCCTTCAGTTGCTGTGCCAGCACAGCCCCCCCCTAAAGATGGGTTGTGAGGTGGCCCACTCTGCCCCAGTCACAGATGGGTCAGTGCAGTAAAATCCAGGGAAGTTTCTGAGCACACAGAGCCTGTGTGCCCTGCTTCATGCAGCTTCCACGTGCAAGGAATGTTTTATAACCACAAACATCTACCCAGAATTTTGAGGGCATATTGTGCAAATTAATACATCCCTTCAGCTGCTTTCTTGCTAAATGCAGCTCTGCTCTGTGAGTCATTGCTGTCTGCAGCAAGCTCCATGCTCAGCAAAAGACGTACATAAATTAAATCCTAATTACAAAAATGAGCTTTTCCTGATGCGTGTGCCTTGTCAGTCAGTTTTGCTGTGGACTGTGAGATCCTTGTGGCTCAGCAGAAGTTAAAGAACCTCTTGTGTATTCCAGGAGTGAAAATCCAGATCCAGTTGCTAAGTGGAGAAAATTTGCACATCAGGGATTTCCACAGGACAAAGGTGGGAGACATTGCCACGGGGATAAGCAGCCAGGTGAGACACAGACTGGAGTTCAGTGCATCATTTGAGGAATGATTTCTTCCCTAGTGCAGCCTCATAACCCCTGGATGCCAGAGAGACCCAGGAGTGGTTCAGGGATCCTTAGGACACCTGTAGAAGGAGAACCTCAGTGCTGCTGTTGTGAGTGTGGTACCTGAGGATGTTTTCTGAATCACAGAATCATTAAGGTTGGAAAAGACCTCCAAGATCATCAAGTTCAACCTTCCACCAGGCCCACTAAACCATATTTCCAAGTGCCACATCTACTCATCTTTTGAACCTTTTCAGGGATGGTGATTCCACCACGGTCCTGGCCAGCCTATTCCAATGCTTGTCCACTCTTGCAGTGAAGAAATTTTCCCTAATATCCAGCCTAAACCTAGTACCAAACCTGAATTGTAAGCCAGTGCCAATTGTCAGAGTATCTATATCTTGGAATATAGATATTCTGTGCTGCAGCTTAAAAAATCTTTCTCCTCAATTATAAACTCTTTCCCCTCTCCCTGAAGAATCATATATAGCTTTTTGTCATGAGCAGTAGCATCAGCTCAGGGAAATGAGCTGTGTTTGGCTGGGGTGCTTCCAGCTTGTTCTGTTGGAGATGTTGACACACTCCTGTGAACCTCTCAGTGGGCTGCTTTGGCTGTTCCTGAAAGAAACTCTGGAGTGTTTGTGGGACTGTGACTTATCTCAGTGTAAAATGGGATCTAAAAGATCTCTGTGTGAAATGCGATTGTCTCTAAAAGATGTTGCACCAGTCCAGAAAATGTCCCAGTGGTGCTGGTTCTCTCTAGACTCTGTTCTTGTGGACATCACAAAGCAAAATACCTGCAGAGGAGCTCAGGTGCCCAAACGCAGCTCAGGACTCCCCAGCCATGGCCCGGAGCTCGGGGAGGCACTTTGGCAGCAGGGTGGGCACTGCCCAGTCCAGTTCTGAGGCATTTCCTTAGGAGAGGAGTTCAGGATGTTCCTGCCAAGCACGAGCCTCTCCCTGGGAGCTGCTCTTGCCTTGGGAAGCCGGGTGTGGTGGAGGGGTGTGATGTTCTGGAGGAGACTGGAAGTGCCTCTGAGCTCTGTGTGTTCTGCTCCCCAGATCCCCGTGCCTGCCTTCAGCCTGGTGACCAAGGAGGGGCAGCCTGTGCACTACAACATGGAGGTGCCTGACTCTGGCATCGAGCTGCAGTGCACCCTGGCCCCCGACTGCAGCGTCAGCTGGGCCTGGCGCGTCAAGCACGGCCAGCTGGAGAACAGGCCCTGAGGCCCTGCCTGCTTTGGAGGTTTGCACCTTGTGCAAAGAAGGAATTGCAAAAGCTTCTGACCTCTCCTGCCGTGGAGCACCAAGTGCAGTGGCTGGTGTTTGTGCTGCAGCAGGATCACAGCTCACTGCCCTCGGGCGTCGCTTCTGTTGGTTGCTCTGATCCACTTCCAAGACGTGTCCTGAGCTTAGACATTCCCTAGGACAGTGGGAACTACTTGTTTTGGCTGTGTTAGAGCTTGAGAATGGTAGGTGGAAGTTCCTCACTTTTCAGAGGAAGGAGGTCGTGCTTTTCAGGAGAGCGGGGCCATCGGGTGAGAACCCTTGCTCTTGCTCCAAGGTGAGGCCGGTCGTTGCTGGGCTTGCCCAGAGGAGGAGCTTGGGTGCCCTCAGTGTAGCTGGTGTTGGTTGTGCCAAGGGGAGCTGGCTGACTTATTTCCAGCTGGAGGAAAAAACATTTCTGTAGGCTCTGGGGAGCATCATCTCCACCTCAAGCCTTTAGCATGGGGAGAAGCCACAGCAGTCGCTGGCTGGCTCTTGGTTTCACCTCCCACCCTTCCCCACAGTTGCTTCATTCTTGAATGAGAAAAGGACTTTGTTCCCAGAAAGAGCTTTGCTTGCAGCTCCCAGCTGCAGGTCTCAGAGGAGCTGGTGCTCTCTCTGGTGTCCCTGGCAGGCAGGGCAGGAGAAGGGTACAGAATTCCATGGTGGGAGGCTGGAGGTGTTGTTCCTCCATCCTGTTCCCGCCTCTGATGTGGGACTTCAGGTGCACTGTCCCAACCTTGGAGGAATAAGGGACATCAGCTCTGTCAGCTGTGACTGGGCTGAATTTTATTGCAGAGTTTATAAAAATCTCCCTCCCAGCTCCCAGTCCAGCCCAGTGCCCCAGTTCTGTGAGCTCAGCCTGGCCTCACAAGGCTTCCCATTCCTCCCCTCACTTTGGACTGGGTTCACTGAGTGGGATGGGCAGCTGGGCCTGAAATGCCTTAAGCTTTAAACTGTTTTTTTTTTTTACTGATTTGTGAATGTTTGGAACATACTGAAACCTCACAGGTCAAGTTCAGGTGGGCGGGTGTCGTTCGCCCTTCTCCATCCCAGAACAGATCCCGAGGGAGGCGTGAGCTCCCAGTGTGCTTGCTCAGGGCTGCTCCGGGCCTGGCACACCTGGAAATCACAGTCCCTCCCTGTGGCTGTGGCTCTCCCAGAGCTCTGAGGCTGCAGCTGAGCAGGGGCAGAGCAGCAGCTCCCAAAAGCCAGGGTGGGCTCTGCCAGGTCCATGCTGCTCTGGGAGACACAATGGGGCAGCAATGCTGGCAGTCTTCCCGAGGGAAGTTCACTTAGAAAAGAGCTGGGAAAAGCTGAACTCTGAGCTCCCTTTTTGAGGAGCAGCACTCCTTAAACAGTGGATGCTCTTTCCCTTTGGACTCCCAGAACATGGGCTGGTTTTGCTCCACCAGACAGTGACATCCCTGATCAGAAAACTCAAGTTTGTAATAAGAATGATGTCATAAGAAAGTGGAACTCATGAAGAAAAATTAAACCTGTCACCACTTTGGGTATCATTTTTATAGCACTTTTTGTTCTAAAGCACTTAATGCGTTGTCCAAAATAGGCACCTAATTATATCTACTATGCCACATTCAGAGTCTTTTTAGTAAATAATTAACACATTATGCACATGTCTTCCAGGAGGGAGTGGGGAAAGGAGGAGGCTGGCTCGATTTCTTTTTTCAGATGCCATAAACTATTAAGAGTTTAAGCTCTGGAGCAGGAGGGATCAAAGTGCCTCTTCCAGGGCTCCCAGGAGCTCCCAAGCACAGGTTCAGTGCATGCCTGGCTCCTTTCCTGAGCTTCCTCTAAGGGGACAGGAGGAAAACTGTTGGTTGTTTCTGTGATTGTGTCAATCCCAAAGCATCATGGGTTCCATCCCAAAGGCTGCACTTGTGCCTCTGTCGCCTGGGGGATGCTCCCAGGGATCTAGGATCCAGTCCTGGTATCTAGTTCCATGCCTAGGCATTGGAATTGAGCCCTGGAGCAGCAGGGAGGGAGCAGCAGGACTGTCTGCAGGACTCCTGGGCTCTGCATCTGCGACATTAACCTGAACTCAGGCCACCTGCACGAGGGCAGGAAACCTGCCTTGGGCCTGGGATGTCCTTGCAGGGCCCATGGAGATGTCTGTGTTCCCAGGCCCATGGAGAGCCCCTGCTCCATGGAGATGTCTGTGTTCCCAGGCCCATGGAGAGCCCCTGCTCCATGGAGATGTCTGTGTTCCCAGGCCCATGGAGAGCCCCTGCTCCATGGAGATGTCTGTGTTCCCAGGCCCATGGAGAACCCCTGGTGCATGGAGATGTCTGTGTTCCCAGGCCCATGGAGAGCCCCTGCTCCATGGAGATGTCTGTGTTCCCAGGCCCATGGAGAGCCCCTGCTCCATGGAGATGTCTGTGTTCCCAGGCCCATGGAGAGCCCCTGGTGCATGGAGATGTCTGTGTTCCCAGGCCCATGGAGAGCCCCTGCTCCATGGAGATGTCTGTGTTCCTCAGTACCCTCATAGCAGCATTAGCCAGGATTCACCATCTTTGTTTTGTCCAAAGCCTTCAGCCCTGTTTTGCTGCCACCACAAGTGCCCGAGTGAGGCTGCAGGTTCCCAGCCCACAAAGCTTGGCCGTGTCACTGCTCTCAGGGTGAGGTGTGTGTCACAGTCCCTGCCTGGGGACAGACACAGCCCCACAAACCACTGGTGCCTTCCCAGTCCCTGAGCTGGGGTTCTCCTCTGGGATGATCTCCAGGCTGTGCTGCCAGCCAGCCTGGGCTCTCCCTGGCTCTCTCCTGCTGCCAGGACAGTTTCCTCTTCCCTTGGCTTGTCACTTGGCTGTGACAGGCACAAACAACCTGGCTTCCAGATGAAGGCAATACTGACAGCAGAAAGTCGGGAAAGATTTGCATTATCCTTGTTCAAATTTAGCTGGAACTGTCAGGTTTCATAATGAGTGTTTAGGACAGAACCCCAGCTCGGGGTGGGGAGGACAAGTGGGTAGGAGTGATAAACACAGATGGCTCTTGTCGTGCAGCTCCTTCCGGAAGTCTGGAAAACTCGCTGCTGGTGCGGCGAGGTGGAGCTGAGGATCTCGTTGGGATGGGCACTGGGGGAAGGTGCTGGAACGAGGAGCTTGTATGGAATAATTGACACTTTATAAAACTGTGATTTCATGAAAGTTAATGTTTTTGACCTGCATTTTCACAGGGAAAAAAATAAAGCTAAAAAAAGAGAAGATTTTGTTTGTTGTTGTCACTGGTGGTGATGCTGAATGAGGCATTTTCCAGGAAGAAGAGCCTGGTCTGAATGATTCTGCTGTATAACTTGGGTTTGGGGGATTCAGGAGAAGTCAGAGAGGAGGTTTGGGCACTGCCCAGGTTCCCCAGGGAATGGTCCCAGCCCCGAGGCCGCCAGAGCTCCAGGAGGGTTTGGACAGCACTGCCAGGGATGCCCAGGGTAGGATTGCTGGGGTGTCTTTGCAGGGCCAGGAGTTGGACTGGATGATCCTTGAGGGTCCTTTCCAGCCCAGGATATTCTAGGATTCTGTGATTTCTGGAGCTGAAGAGGCAGCACTAACTTGGATGGATCCCAGGCTTTGCTGAACAGCCTGGCATCTCTCCTTCCAAGCAGACAGTCCTTTGTCCTCCCTCTGTCCTGCTGCAGGGGATTTGCACTGGGAGCTGCTCAGTCTTGCCTTGGGAGGTTCAGGGGTGAGGCAGGCAAGCTCTGGGGATCCCCCCACAGCTCCCAGTGCTGCAGCCCCTCTGCTGCTGCTGCTGCAGGAGTTGTTTGTCTGCACGGAGCTGAATCCTTCCGGCAAACGAGCCCAGCGGGCTGGGGGGGCTGTGGCCAGGCTGCTGAGTGAGGACAGTTACCCTGAAACACACTTTTTGTGCTGTCATGCACCCACATGTCTGTGCTGTGAACATGCCTCAGAGCTGATGTCCTCAAAAAAATGGTGGGTGGTTTGTTGCTAGAATTCCAGACTGGATTGTGTTGGAAAGGACCCTAAAGATCACCTCGTTCCATCCTCTCACCTCCCACCATCCCAGGGTGCTCCAGGCCCCGTCCAACTTGGGACTGGGGCAGCCACAGCCACTCCCTCCATCTTTCCCTTCCTCCCTTCATCTTCCTCCCTCCATCCTTCCCTCACTCCATCTTCCCTTCCTTTTCTCCCTCCCTCTTTCCCTTCAAGACAGCATCGCCCCCATGCAAACCCTTCTCCCAGACAAGTCCTTTATCCTCTGAGACATTTTATTACCAGTTCTGCTTTAGATTAAACAGGCCTTCGGTATATAAAAATAATGTATACAAATGAGCAGTTAATGGTTTACATTTCTGGCTTAAAGGCATTTATAAGTTACACATTCATTTCCCATCCCTCCCCGGACACGGAGCCGGCGCTGAAGCAGCTTAAATACAGCAGGAAGCAGCGGCTGCTCTGGCTGAAGCTGGGACGAGCGAGAAAGGACGGGAGGAGGGACAGGAGGAGGGAGGAGCGGGGGCTGTTGGATGGAGTAAATGCACCAGGAGAGGATTAATTCGGCACTGCGGGCTCGGGGTTACTCAGCAGCAGCGGGGCGGGGGACGGAGCGACAGCCGGCTCCGCTCCGGTACCGAGAGGCTCGTGCGGCCCCGGGGCCGCTCCTGCCTGGCGGCAGCAGGGACCCCGCAGCCTTTGGGATGGCGGTGCTGCGGGGCCGGGGGCTGCCGGCATCTCCTGCGTGTCCCCCCCAGGGAAACGGGGAGCCCCGCAGGGCTGACAGTCCCGGTCCATCCCGGAGGCTCCAGCCCGACAGTGCAGCTGGATGCTGGGGATGCAGGCGGGCGGAGGTGCCACCACCTCGCAGAGAAACTTGTCCCTGCTGCCGATTGTCGCAGCTACGGAGCCTCCCCTGCGGCGAGGAACAGCCCAGCGCTGCTCGCCACAGCCTTGGGGACACCCTGTGTGGGGGTGTTCCAATCCCTGCTGCCGCAGCACTGAGAAATTTGAAGGAAGACTTATGAAATCCGGTAAAATAGCACCGCTGCCAGCCCCGGCTCCGGGAGGTGCCCGCGGTGGGAGCTCTGCAGCAGCTCCGGGCTGCCTCTGCAGCGCAGGA
This sequence comes from Motacilla alba alba, assembly GCF_015832195.1. Classification (NCBI taxonomy): domain Eukaryota; kingdom Metazoa; phylum Chordata; class Aves; order Passeriformes; family Motacillidae; genus Motacilla; species Motacilla alba. The sequence continues at coordinate 1,624,719 of NC_052042.1, forward strand.
GAACGCGGCTCTCGGGGGGCTCTGCGGGCCGGGGGAGATGAGCGGGGAGCGTTGTGTCCCTGGCTGACACCCCCTCCCTTCCCGCAGCCGCAATCAAAGGCATCAGCGAGCGGAGGGAGGGACACCGGACACGGGGCTGGTCCGGCGGCCGGTGTGCGAGGGAGCAGCGCCGGGGTAGGGATGGGACAGCCTCTCTTTTCCTTCCAGGACAAGCTGGGGCTCTTTCTGTGCTTCCCCCTCCCTGCCGTAGCCAGGAGGACCCCCCAGCCCTGCCAGCCCGGGGAGAGGAGCTCAGGGACACGGCCAAGCAAGCGCCGGGGGTGCTGCGCCCGGCCCCGGCAGGCGAGGCGGAGCTGGCACGTTAAGCGGCTGGAGCAGCTCGGAGCGGGCGCTGTCCCTCCAGCCCGCCGAGCCCCGCGCCGAGGGACTGACATCCTGCGGTCCCATCCGCGTCGGGAGGACGGTCCCGCCCCGCTGCTGCCGCTGCAGGGACGGCGCCGGTCACAGTGCGATGTCCGGCGTCGCCTGCAGGCTCTGCCCCGCCGCCCGCTTCTTGGCGCTGCCGCGGGCCTTGTCCCCCCGCCGGTACGGGTTGTTCCGCAGATCTGCACCGGGGCAAGCGCAGGGGCCGGATGAGCTTCGCTGCCCACCCGGGATGGCCGGGATCCCACCCATCCCGGTAACATGGAAGGGTTTGTGTTGGAGGGCCCTCAAAGCCCACCCAGTGCCACCCCTGCCATGACAGGGACGCCTTCCACTGTCCCAGGCTGCTCCAAGCCCTGTCCAACCTGGCCTTGGGCACTGCCAGGGAGCCACAGCTGCTCTGGGCACCCTGTGCCAGGGTTCACCCTCACGGGAATGAACCTAAAACTCTCCTTTGTTCATTTACAGCCCCTGCCCCTTGTCCTGTCCGTGCCCCTCGGGGTATGAGGACACCCAGGAGGAGCCAAGGGCCGAACGCAGCGACGGGACGAGCGGCAGCTACCAACAATCAGCCCGTGGGACCCCGAGCGTCGGCTCTGGGAGCCCAGCGCGGCACCGGGGGCTGATCCCGGGTTGTCCCCGGGGCTGGGGTTCAGCGTGGCACAAATCCCGGAGGAATCCCGGCGCGGAGGGGGAAGCCCGGCAGCCCCCGCCCACCTGCGCCGCCCCGCTGCCCCACGTTACCTACAGAGGACTCTCCTCGTTGAAGCTCACGTCGCAGAAGAGCCGGGACGAGCGTTTGCCCGTCCGGGCCGTGAAAGGGACAGTTTTGAGAGCTGAGCAGAGCGATCCAGAGACAGCGAGGAGGAGCAGGAGGAGGAGGAGAGAGGAGGAAGAACCAGAAGAGGAGGGAGAGATATGAGACAGGGGAGGGAGCACTCGGCAGCTTTGCCATGTGGGATGTGAAGGTGCTTGCAGGTAGGTTTGGTCCCCCTGACAGGGCTTGGTGACCCCCCAGCTCCTGTGACAGCCCCTGCAGCCCCCAGCATTGGGTCTGTGATGTGCGGGCACCTGGCTGCTCACCTGAACTCATCTCTCACCTGAAATTATATCCTCAATGGCCCCATCTTTGCCTTCGTAGATGAGTGGTTCCTTCACCATCTGCCTCTTCTTCAGCTCAGCAATCATGTCCATCTGCTGCCTCCTGGCCTTCTGGACAGGCAGCTGGGAGGGGACAGGGTGCTTGAGTGGTGTGATCACACCCCAGAGGAGGTGGGGTACCCTGCCGTCACCTCCCACCCAGCTCTCCCTCCTCAGGACCTGTTTAGTCCTTCCCCACCCCTCAGCCCAGCCAGGGCTGGGGCTGGGACCCCACCAGGACACAGACAGGGGGGCACCTTCACCTCGGGCTGCTGCTCGCTGCCAGGGGAGCCGGCTTCCACCTCTTTGGCTGCAGCCTCTTGCTTCTTCCACAGCTCGATGTCCTGCTCTGCTTTCTTGGGAGAGGGGCAGGAAGGGTGTGCTGAGCCAGGGGAATCCAGGACTGCAGCCCCCTTCCTTCTTTGCCTCACAGCCCCCAGCTCACCCTGACCCAGTTCCAAAATCTCTGACCATCTCAAAGGCATTCCTGAGCCCCAGCCTCGCCTGTGACCTCTGCTGATTGCTCCAGAGAGGAGTCAGGTGCCCCAAATCTCCTCCCAGCCCTCAGAAACAGAGAACGCCATGTCCCCTCCTACCTTGTAGGCTTTGATGAAGCGCATGAACATGGGGAAGAAGGTGGTGGGGGGACTGGTCTTGGGGTTCTCCCCGAAATACTCCACAGCTGACTCATATGCTTCCTGTGGGCAGAGACACCTGATCTGGGGGCTGGGCAGTGGTGCCCATCGCCCACCACTTCCTTCCAGCCTCTCCCACCTCCCCGTCCTGCCCCGTTCCCTCCTGCCTGTCCCACTGGAGCCACATCCCGAGCAGGAGCCTCTCCCATGGGGCAGAGGTGTGAGCAGAGGGTGTCCCCATGCAGGGGACGGCCCCCATGACCCCACCCCACCCCAGCACCCACCTTGGCGGTTTTGCTGTCAGCCTGCAGCTTCTCCATCACCTCGGAGTTGACCTTGAGGAAGTCCTTGAGCACGGGGCTGTCATCCTGCCGCATGAACTCCCTGCGGGTCAGCTCCATGCCCTGCTGCAGGCTTCGCACGTCTTGCAGGACACCATCCAGGGACACTGCGGGAGGTCAGCAGTGCGGGGTCAGCGCAGGCTCGGGGTGCCAGGGGCTGCCCTGACCCCCGCCCGGGGCCCGTGGGCTCTACCTGTGCCTGCCTTGTCGAGGAAGTGCAGCTCGGTGTGGAAGCCGGTGAGCTCCGGGTACTTCTCCATGATCACCCGCACCAGGTAGTGCAGCAGCGTCTGCTTGCGGTCTGTGGACTTCATCTCGAGGAGCTGGGGCGAGGCAGAGTCAGCCCCGAGCTGCAGCCACCACCCCCTCACCCTGCTCGGGGCTGCCTCTGGTGGCCCTTGGTCCGTGTGCCTGGGTCTGTATCCATCCCTGCACTCCCACAGCTGGATCTGCATCCCTCCATGCCCCAGCCAGGTCTGCATCCCTCCATTCCCATGGCTGAGTCCCATCTTTCTCCATTCCATGCCTGAGTCTGCATCTCCCTGTCCCTGCAGCTGGTTCTTCATGCCTACATTCCCATGTGCGACCTTCCTCCCTCTATCCCCGCAGCTGGTCCCCATCTTCCTTGTTCCCATCTTCCTTCATCGAGGTCCTTGAATCCTTTAACCTCTCCGTATCAGGTCTCCATCCTTCCAAGCCCATTCCTGTGTATCCTTTGCCTCCCCCATCCCAACAGACAGTCTCTTCATCCCAATGTCCCCACAGCTAAACCTCATGTCCCTCCATCCCTACTGCTGCTGCTTGCATCCCTCTATCCCCACAGCACGTTCCTGCATCCTCCCATCTCTGCAGCTGGTTCTTGTGTCCCTCTGTCCCCAGGGTGGGTCCCTGGCAGTGGCAGTGCCCCCATCACCCCCACACCAGGCAAACCACGCCGGCCCTACCGCGTCCAGGCTCTGCAGCCGGAAGCCGTAGGCAGCTCCACGCTTGCTGCTGTTCATGTAGTTCCCGAAGGCCAGGACAATCTGCAGGGACACCACGGCTTGGGGACACGGGGCCAGGAGGGCACAGCGCCCACAGACACTCTGTGCACACCGTCGGGGCCGCCTCCCCCCAAGCCCTCACCTCGAGTATGTGGCGCAGCTTGCCGGAGGACTTGAGGGACATGGAGGCAGCGATGATGGCGTTGAGTTGCTGTGGGAGGGAGGGAAGGGTGTGAGCGTGGCCGCGGAGCCGCCCCCGCGCAGCCCCCGCCCGGCCCCGGCGCGCACCGGCATCAGCAGCTGGGCCGTGTCGCCGAAGCTGCCCAGGAAGATCATGACGTTCATGCGCTCGGCCAGGCGCGGGATCTTGCTGAAGCGGATCATGAACTGATCCTCGTCCGAGAGCTCCTCCGGCGGCTGCTGGTCCCGCTCGAACTTCCCGATCAGGGTCCGCTCGTACTCGGTGGGCAGAAAGCGCAGCAGCAGCTCCAGGAAGTCGAGGCTCAGGGCTTGCTGGTCGTACCTGTGGGGAGGGGACACCCCCGGCACTGTCAGGCCCTGCTGCAGGTCCCGAAGCCCCCTTGGCTTGTTCCATCATCCCTCTGTCCCCACAGCTGGTTCCTCCATCACGCCATCTTTCTCTATCTGGACCCTGCATCTCTCTGTCTCTCCATATGGATCCCTCCATCTCTCTGTCTTTGGTCCCCACATCCCTTCCCATCCTGGCTGCTTTCTGCATCTCTCCATCCCCACAGCTGCTCTCTGCATCCATCTGTCTGTCTGTGCCTGGCCCCCACAGCCCTTTGTCTCAGATCTCATCCCCGCATCTCTCCATCCCCACAGCTGGTACCTGCATCCTTCCACCTCTCCACATCTGATCCCTCCCCCTCCTTCTCTCTGTATCTGATCCTTCTATCCCTCCATCTCCCCACATCTGATCCCTCCATCTCTCTGTATCTGATCCCTCCACCTCTCCACAACTGATCCCTCCATCTCTCCATCTCTGATCCTTCCATCCCTCCATCTCCCCACATCTGATCCCTCCATCTCTCCATCTCTGATCCTTCCGTCCCTCCATCTCCCCACATCTGATCCCTCCATCTCTCCATCTCTGATCCTTCCGTCCCTCCATCTCCCCACATCTGATCCCTCCATCTCTCCATCTCTGATCCTTCCGTCCCTCCATCTCCCCACATCTGATCCCTCCATCTCTCCATCTCTGATCTCCCCACCCTCTATCTCTCTGTCTTGTCCCTGCATCCCCATACCAATCCCTGCATCCCATCACACCCTCCACCACCCCAGCCCCCCGGGGCTGGCCTTATCCCATCCTTGCCCATCCCGGGGGGGCACTCACGTCTCGATGGCCGTGCAGATGTCCTGGACGCTGCGGCCGCCCTTGCGCAGGGTGATGGCCAAGTTCTTGGCCCGGTTGGACTCCATGAGGGTCACCTTGCTGGGGGCCTTCTGCGTGGCCTTGGCCTTGAGGGCACTGATGTCCAGGGCGGGGCCCTGTGCCTTGGTCTTGAACTGCTCCTCAAAGTCACTCATGTCCAGCTCCTGTGGGGACACAGGGCTGTGGACACGGCAGGGAGGTGGCACGGGACATCTGGGGTGAGGACGGGGCCAGAGGACCAGGAGGAGGGTGAGGAGTGAGGACCAAGATGAAGCAAGGGGATGAGAATGGAACAAGGGGACAAGGAGGGGTGAGGAGGGAGTGGGGGGACCAGAGGATGGAGATGAGGAAGAAGAAACGGACAGGATGTGAAGGTGTGGATGGAGCAAGGGGACAAGGACAGGGTGAGAGGAGAAGCACGCGTGATCCCAAGTCCCTCTCCATGGTGCTAAGGGCTTTTCCTGACCTCCAGCTCCTCCGGCAGCCCTGGACACCGCGGGTGGGTGCAGGGTGGGCACGAGGCAAGCTCAGCATGGCCCGGGGCACCGAGCCCCGCTGTGCCAGCCCCTTGTCCCCTGGGCTCACCTGCAGCACCTTCTCATCGTTGAGCTCGGTGAAGACGGTGCCGTCGATCTGGCTCGGCTTCAGGGCCACCCAGTTGAAGACGGGCATGCGGAACTTGGTCTGGATCGGCTTCTTCACCTTCACTGAGGGTCACAGGCGGGGGGGGGGCACGTCACACCCACCCCAGGGTGTCCCCAGACCCCTCCTGGGGAGCATCCCCACCATCCCTGGGTCACACTCACCTGAACCGTTGGCAGTGGCGGGGGCACCCGGCCCGGCTGCGGGCTCCCCACCGAGGGGTGGGGGTGGTGGAGGGGGAGGCACGGGGCCCTCGGGCCCCCCCGGGAGCGGTGGGGGGGGTGGTGGCACCGGGGCACCCGGGAGTGGGGGAGCTGGGGGGGGAGCGGTGCCTGCGGGCAGAGGGGGTGCGGGGGGTGGGGGAGGGATGGGCTCAGCCCCCGGCAGAGGCGGGGGGGGTGGAGGGGGTGGGGGCGGGGGGGCAGCAGGTGCTGGTGGGGGAGGTGGGGCTGGAGCCAGAGCCGGAGCATCTGCAAGGGAAAGAAGAGGTGGGTGAGATGGTGACACAGCGGGGCACGGTGCCACCGCCCCGCTCCCTCTGCCACCGCATTACCCGGAGTCCCCGGGCACATCCCCACGCCCCCGCCTCACTTTCCGTGCCCAGAGACTCGCTGCCACCCCTCCTTGGTGCCAGGTGCCCCTGCCGGGAAGGGGACATCCCCTTGCGCCCACGGTACCTGTGCAGGTGGCGGTGGTGTCGGTGGTGGCAGTGGCCTCCCCAGAAACCACGGGGGTTGCAGGGGTTTCTATGACAACGGGGACAATTTCGATGGCGACGTCTCCGTCGGGCCCACGCAGAATCTGCACCAGCCCCTTCTCCTCGAGCTCCGCCAGCCGCCGCTCCAGCGCCAGCCGGTAGCACTCCTGGGGCTGCGGGGACGGCGGGCTGGGCGGCCGCGGGGGGCTCAGCTGCTCCTGGAGAGGTGACAACCCCCGGCAGGTCACTGGTGTCCCTCTGCACCCCTAAGAGCCCGGTCCCTGAGCCCCAGCCTTCCCCCAGCACCGCGGCACGCCCCGGCTCACCCGCAGCGCCTCCAGCTCCCGCCGCGCCTGGCTCAGCTGCTTCTCCAGCTCCGCTATCTTGGCCATGGAGTCGTTCTCCGCATCCTGCAGCTTCTCTGTCAACTGTGGGCGACGAGGCGCCGCCGCTCAGCCCCGTCCTCATCCCTCCCTCGGGGCTTGCGTCAGCGGCTCTGCCCACGCGCCCACGGCCCACCTGGCTGACGTGCTCCTGCAGCTCCTCCATGTGCTCCAGCACCGCTGTTTTGGTCTCCGAGTCCTCCAGCATGGCCCCCACGTCGAAGACGTTGTCCAGGTAGGCTTGGATCTGCACCTGCAGCTTGTCGCTCTCAGTGAGGCGCAGAGTCTGCCGAGGGACAGCCGGCGTCACCATCGGTGCCGGTGGCACCCCCACCCCCAGGATCACTCACCCCGGGATCATCCACCCCCACCCTTGGGATCACCCACCTCCAGGTACTGGTCCAGCCCCAGGTGGGTGAACTCGTACTGCAGGAACACGCGGAAGTTCATGTTCTCCACCGAGTGCACCACGATGTTGATGAACTGCATGCAGGCCACCTGCAGGGACATGGCTCAGCACAGGGCCAGCGTGGCTCGTGGGGATGTTGCCCCAGGGGCTGCATGGGGGGTCGGTGGCCCTCGGGGACCTGATGCCCCTGAGGAGTGCATGGGGGTTTACACAGTCCTGGGGACATGGTGGCCTGGAGACAGCACAGTGGCCTTGGGGACATGATGGCCTGGGGACAATTTGGTGGCTCAGCATGCCTTGGGACTTTCATGGCCTGGGGACAGTTTGGTGGCTTAGAAGCCCTTGGGGACACGATGCCATGGGCACGGTGTAGTGGCTTAGAAGCCTTCGGGGACAGCAGAACAGCCCTTGGGACATGGCAGTCCTTGGGACATGCCACCCCCAGGACAGCACGGTGGCTCAGCAGCCCCTGAGGACATGGTGGCCTGGGGAGAGTTTTGGTCATCCAGCATCCCTTGGGACGCGATGCCATAGGGACAGTGTGGTGGCTTAGAAGCTCTTGGGGCATAATGGCCTGGGGACAGTGCAGCAGCCTTGGTGACAGGATGCCCTGGGGACAGCAGAGCGTGGGCCCCAGCAGCCGCTCACCATGAAGTCAATGTTGGTGTCCTCATTTCGGAAATACTCCATCAGCTTCTCGAAGCGGTTCTTCTCCCCGCAGACCTGAGGGGAGCAGGGGGCTGAAGGCCAGCGAGGACATGGCCAGGGGACACTCAGGAGGGTGACAGGGTGGGAGGTATCTATTGGTGACACCATTCCAACCCTGACTGGTGCTGCCAGGCACCCAGCCCAGCTGGGACATGGTCCTGGAGACACATGGTGGCATGGGGACATCAGACCCAGTGAGTGGAACCTTCCTAAGCAAGCCAGCAGTTTGAGGGTGGTGCAGAGCTCTGCTACACACAGGGAAACTGAGGCACAAACCCAGCTGGAGCACAGTGTTCAGGTGGGGACTGGGTGTCCCTGCTGGGGACTGGGTGTCCCTGCTCACCTCCTTGAAGTTGTCAAAGGCAGCCAGGATGATGTCGTGGCCACCTCGGACCAGGCAGACGGCGGCCAGCAGCTCCAGCACCAGAGCCTTGGTCCTGCAGAGACAGGCGGTGTGAGGGGGCTGGGGCTGTGCGGTGGGCGAGGGGACAGGGGAGACAAGGGACAACAGGGGGCAGGGCAGCTCCTACCTGGCGCTCTTGTTGTTGAGGCTCAGGGTGATCTCGTTGACGCAGGCTGGGTGGTTCATCACCAGGCTGAAGCCAGACTGCGGAGGGGAAAGGCGCATTAGTGGGGTCCTGTGTCCCCCTGGAGGCACTCAAGGACCGTGGCACACGGTCCCACCAGGCGGGAGGTTGAGCGAGGACATCTCAGAGCCAGGGGATGCAGACCCGGTCCCACCCCGGAGCTGCCGCCGCAGGCTCGGGGGATGCCGGGGGAGCCCCGGGCGGATCCCCGCGGATGCCGCCCACTCCCACCTGGTAGTTCATGATGGCGCGGAGGCACATGATGCACACATGGACATCGTCCTTCTGGCTGACGAGCCGCGAGTTGCGCAGCGTCTTCCTGCTGTGCGAGGGGTTCAGCCTGGGCGGGGAGAGCGCGGCTGAGCGGGGCCCGGGGCAGCGGCGGGCGCAGCGGGAAGCGGGGGCGGGACAGCGCAAGGAGGTGGCAGCGGGGCGGAGGGACACCGGGGCACCCGGGGGGGGCTGCACCCCACGGGAGAAATCCTCGTGTCCGCGCCCATCTAGAAGCCCGGGGACCGGGGGGTGACGTGGGGTGGGGTGGGATGGGTTTTGGGGCCCCCTCGTGCGCACGGGCGGTCTCGGAGGCTCACCGGGGCGGGCAGGAGCTGCCGGGTGACCTGGGGGCACTGTCCCCATCGCTGCCCGGGGCACCGCAGGGGACGCTGGGGTGGACGTGGCGGAGGAGGGTGTGGATGTGCTGGTTCGAGAGGCAGCAGCTGAAGGCGCGTTAGAGCCTGCAGGACAGGAGGGAGAAACGGGGCTCCCGCGCCGCCCCGGGGACACCCGGGCTCGGGGACAAGGGATGGGACCCCCTGCGGGTGCCACGTCCCTCCTGACCTGTCGCTGGGGCTGGGAGGGACACCCCGGCTCCTCCAGAGCTGCTGGCAGGCGGCGAGGGACCCCCGCGGTCCCCGGGGTGCCGCGTTACAGCTCGTGGGGTGACCGCGGTGGGGTGTCCCTGGGACCCCCCCGCCCACCGGGGATGCCCCGCAGGCCCTGTCCCTCATGCCGGTGACCAGCAGCGGGGTCCCGTGGGGTGTCCCCGTCCCGCCGGTGCCCCGTCACCTACCGTCAGCGCGTCCCCGGCAGCGTGCAAGAGAAGAGCGGGGTTAGACGGGGCTGCGGGCGAGCGGCACCAAGCGAGAGCCACCGGCCACCAGGACCGACTCGGGGGACACAGGCCCGTCCCTCCGCCCCGGGTTTAAACCAGGGGGCTGCCATTTGCTCCCCAAAATCTCCAACACCCCCAATTTTCGTGTATTCCTGGGGTTTAGCCAGAGCACCCCAGCACGGTGGCAGCGCCGGGGTGGGGACACGGCTGCAGCCCAGCCCCAGGCAGGGCTTAGCCCTGGTGGCACCCAGGGGGATGTGGCTTTGTCCCCACCCTCAAACCAGCAACGGGTGCCCATTTTTAGGACCGGGCCTGCGTCTCCCTGCCAAGCCCCTCTCCAAGCGCGGTGCGGCCGGGGGTGCAGCGAGGCGAGAAGCGGGGACACGGCACAGGGACACGGGGACAGCTGGGGACGGCACCACACGTTACCTTACAGTGAGGGGCCGCGGCTTGGAGGAGCCCTGCGTGGGGGACGAGGAGGTGCTTTTGTTCAGGTCCTCCAGCGACCGCTCCTTGCCCTTGTCAGAGCCGGGGCTGTTCTCCGCGCTCTCCATGTCATACCTGGTGGCCCGTGGGGACATGGGGACGGGTGAGACGTGGCACCCCAACATGGGCAGATGCCCCTCAGGGATGTTGGGGATGTTCTGCTCAGCCCCAGCCATGGAGCATGGCCCTGATGACAAGGGAGGGCACCCCCAGGGACCGCCCCAGCCCTGCGGAGCCCCAGGGGAGGCTGATCCCAGCCTTGGGGACAGGGGACCGGGTGGGGACATACGCGACAGAGCACTGGGCAAAGGCGAGGTACTCCAGCAGCACGTCCAGCCCCTTGTTCTCCTCGTTGAGGAACTCCTGGACCCAGCTGGAGGGTGCAGAGGGTTAGTGGGCTCTGCCAACCCCCACATCCTCTCTCCTCCTGTGCCCAGACATTCAGCAGAGCCACCCCCTGCTCAGAGGTCCCCAGCAAGGGTAGAACATGCTGGGGACATGAGGTGGCACCATGAGCTGGCATTTGTCTGAGGCCAGGTGAGTGCCATAGTGAACCTGATATATGGGGGTCACAGCCCAAGGGCTCTCCTGCCACCACTGCCACCACTGCCACGACAGGACAGCCTGGCCTCGTGCACTGCAGGCGCCCACCAGGGCTCAGGACAGCCAGCATGGGGACAGGGTCCCTTCCTGGCACCCTAGGGGTATCAGAGAGCCATAAAGGGGTTCAGACCCCCAGCACCCCCAGCTGCCTCAGCACCCTCCCATCAGAGCCCTCCTAAGGGGGCAGGATGAGGCCACAGCCTCCACACCCTGCTGTCACCCTCCAGCCAGAGCCAGCACACGTCCGTCCCCATCCCAGAGATGGTGGCAGCGGCTGGGTGACAATGCCACCCCCACCCTTACCCAATGTAGTTGGTCCTCAGGGAGATCTCCAGCTCCCGGAGCACCTGCGTCGACTCCTGCACTCGCCTCTTGAACTGTGGGATGGGGACAGCCATTGGCACCATCCCTGTGCCCAGCCTGGCGTGGGGACCAGGGGACCGGGGTGCAACGGGGACCCCTCACCTTCCTGCTGACGCCCCCTGTGTCCAAGTAGCTCTTCAGCTTCTGGATGTAGGCAGATGGAGGGTTCTTCACCTGGAAACGCTCCTACAAGCCCCAGAGAGAGGCTGAAACTGGGCCACCCCCTGTGGCACAGGGACATGCCACTGTCCCCACAGCAGCCACAGCGTCCCGGTCCCCACCCCAGCCACATCAATGCTTAATGAGGTTAATGAGGTGCTGTGTCAGTAACGAGATGGATGTCAGTGCTCGGCACAGCCAGACTGATGCCCGAACCATGCCACGAGTGGCACCTGGGGACAGGGATGGCGCTGGGGACGCTGTGAGCTTGGACCTCACCTGGTCACAGATCAGCTCCCACTTCTTCTCGTTGTCGTACTGGTTAAGCAGCTTCATCTTGTCCGGGGGCAGGTTCATGGAATTCTGTGGGTGAAGGGTGTCAGTGCTGGGGGTCACCCCAAAAACACCCCTGGGCTGCAGCACCCCCTGCTCAGCGAGCACTGGGAGATGGGATACCCATGGGAGGATGGGGACACCGGTGGGACATGAAGATTCCAGAAGATGGGGACACCAGTGGGACAATGGGGACAGGGATGGAACAATGGGGACACTGGTGGGATGATGGGGACAACCCTGGGAGGTTGGGAACTCCACTATTCCCAGGATATGAGCATCCCATGGACCCATCAGTAATGTCCCCACCTGAGGGTCCCCAAGGGGAGCGGTGGGGGACTGGAGGAAGAGCTGGACACACCCACCCGTGTCATGAGTGCCCCACGTGCCCAGCCTCAGCCAGCCCAGTCCCGGCAGGGCCACACGCGGTGAGGGACAGGGACATGACTGGTGACAGCTGAGGGACCCAGGAGTCTGGGCTGTGCTTGGGGGTCACCCCTGAGTCCCCCCCCAGCACTGGTGCGTGACAAGCCCGTCTGGGGAACCAGTGTTTATTGAGAGACAATGATGTCAGGGCCTGGCTTGTCCCCACGTCCCTCCTTGCCACCCTCGCACAGCCCCAGCCCCCACGGCCACCACAGGACGTGACGTGGTTTCCGCTCGGCACCGGGCGCTGCCGAAACCACCCCCGCCACGGGCGGGACACGGCTCCTGCCCTGGGCTGCTCTGCTCAGGGACACCATGGGGGCACCTTCACGGGACACCCACCATGGCCTGGGCCGGGCTGCAGCTCAGCTCGGCTCTCAGGTGATTTATTTTGCTAAAAGACCCAGTTTTTGCTGCTCCAGCTCAGCTGGAGAGCACCTGCAGGCTGGCACGATGGCATGTGGAGCAATGCACAGCCCCAAGCCACCCCTAAGTCCCAGTCCTGGGGTTCCCTGAGGAGGAGGACGGGGACGTGGGGTGCATGCCGTGCTGGAGCAACCACATCCTTGGAGGAAGGCATCTCCCAGGGCTTTGGTTGCCCACAGAAGAGCAGGTCCAAGGGGAGAGGTCCCAGTGTGGTGGGCAGGAACAGAAACCTCTCCACCTCCTCCAGGGAGGACCTGCCAAGCTGCTTCACAAGAAGCCAAAACCAGGAGCTGTGGGTGGGAGGAGCTGGGCTGGGCTGGGGCTGGCAGGCACGAAGAGCTGGGCAGGGGGACAATCAGGCTGCAGGGTCAGAAATGGCCCCTCTGTGAAGCCACTGGAGCTGCTGGGTTCTGCAACAGGCAAGGTGACAGCAGCACCTGGCTGTCACCGTCGCTGGTCCTGAGCTGCCATCCTTGGGATGGATGAGGGTCAGGCCGAGGGACAGCGCCGTGCCACAAGGGACCACACACCCAGACACCCCAGCCAGGGCTCAGCCACACCCGCGGCGCCTCTGTGGGACTCTGTAGGGTGCCCTTGGCACAGAGGGGACGGTGGCACCTGCCACACGGACCAGCTTTAGGCCATCACACGTGGGACCTGGACCAAGCAGGGCCCTGGGCTGGCGGTGGGACAGGACCAGGCACGAGGGTGGGGCAGGGCTGTCCCCGCGGAGGTGGATGTGGGCAGGATGTGGCACAGGACGGGTACAAACAGGGTGGTGGCAGCGTCCCGGGTGGGCTGGTGGCCCCGGGAGGAAGCGGCTCCGCTGAGGAGCCTCAGCCGGCAGCGCACAGAAACCGGCTCTCGTTTCCTCCCGGGGAGGGGACACCGCTGCTGGGGAAGGTGGGGCAGGGCCGGAGGTGTGGGGCAGGGTGGGTGATGCGGGGCAGAGTGGGGCAGCGGCCAAGCACAGGTGTCAGAGGAAGGAGTTCCTCCTCCTCCTCCTCTTCCTCCTTTGGGAGCCACGGCGACCTGTCCCCAGCAGCCACATCCCACCTGCCGTCATCCAGCACCCTCATCCCGCCCCTGCCCGGGGCTTCCCAGCGGCCTCACAGCCATGTCACTCAGTGGGTGCCACCAAATGTCCCCCAGCAACCCTGCTGTGACACAAAGTGCCACAGAGCCTGCAGGGCCACCCCAGCCGTGCGCGGCGCCAGGATGAGCCTGGCTGGGACCCAGCACCAGCTGTGGGTCGAGCCAGGCTTTGCCCTCCCCTGAAACCAAGGCCAGGGGAGGTGAAGCAGCCCCAACATCATTTTCTGGTACAAAACAACCTTTTGCTATCGTGGCTGGCAGGGATGGAGCTATTTTGGGCGTCAGACACCTCTTTTTGTTCCACACGCGAGCGGAGCCGGGCTGAGCCGAGCTCTGCGCCGAAGCTGGCACAGAATGTTCTGGCACCTCTGGGGAAGGGTTTGTGCTGCAAAGCCCGGCAGGCTGAGCGTGAGCCGTTTCTGGGGCACAGAGAGGGGACGGGCAGCCTTGGCAGCACGAGGCACGGGGCAGATCCCAGCCAGCACCAGGCACCAAGTCCTGCCCCAGGGAGGGGACAGGGCAGGGAACTGCCCCAGATGGCAGCTGTGGGGCTCTCCCCAGCTGCAGGAAGGGCCGACATCTCCAGGTGCCCGGGTCACCAACGGACAGTGCCGCCCTGGGATGCTCCATCCCTCCTGGCCAGAGAGCACCCCTGGGGTGGTTTGGGACGTGCCCAGTCCTGAAGTGCCAGCTGTCCCACGGTGTCCCCTCCAGTGCCCCTGATTGCCACTGGACTTGTTCCCCTGTCTCTTCCCAGGGCTCAGTGCAAGGCACAGAGCAGGACCAGGCCCGCCCAGGGCTCCCTGACCTTCCGCATGCAGCAAACCCGGCTGGGGGACACTGCCAGCACCACTTCATCCCCTCAGGGACCCAGCCGGCCCCAAACCCACCCAGCGTCAGCCGGCACGGCCAGCGCAGGAGGAGACAGAGGTGTCCCCAGGCAGAGGTGTCCCCAGGACGGCTGGGGGAGTGGTGGCAGCAGGCTGGGCTGGGCTGGGCTGGGCAGGGCTGGGCTGGGCAGAGCTGGGCAGAGCTGGGCTGGGCAGGGCTGGGCTGGGCTGGGCTGGGCAGAGCTGGGCAGAGCTGGGCTGGCTGGGATGGGCTGGGATGGGCTGGGCAGAGCGGCCGCTGCCGCCTGCAGCTCCAGCTCTATTTTAAGAACAAGCAGAAGCTGCTGTAACTCGAACCGGGGAGAGGAGCCTGATCCCACCAGCGTGCCCTGCCCACCCTGCACTGGGGTGTCCTCCTGGTTCACCCAGGGCTGCATGCAGCAGCACAGGAGGGCTCCTGTACCAGGACGCTCTCCAGGCCCTGGTCCAGCAGCTCGTGGCACACAGGCAACGTGCCAGCCAGGACACAGGTCCCCCGTGGGGACACCCTGGTGCAGCCCCACATCCCCCAGACAGCCTTGGCCACCGTGCTGGAGCCAGGCTGGAGGTGGATCCAGCAGGAAGCTGAGGACCAGCTTTGTTTCCTGCTTGAGCCGAGGCTGACACTGTGGCCAGGGCTCGCTGGTGACCTGTCCTGCTGCTGGGGCCAACAGCACATCTGCAAACATCTGCAAACATCTGCAAACATCTGCAATGGTGACATTGGCCTTGCACTCCCCCAGCTCCTGGGAGAAGAGGCAGCAAAGCCCCCACCAGGCAAAGCTCCCAGCTGGAGCAGCCCCTGTCCCAGCCAGCCACTGCTTGATTTTGACTCCACCACACCTCAACTCACAATTCCATTTATTTATTCCCATTTAATGCCCCTTGGCATGCAAAGGGGGGGAAACCCTTCAAGCGGGAGTATCTGGGCATCCCTATCTCAGCAGCAAAGATGTTCTTCCTCTGCTCCATCCCAAAAATCCACCTGGTCATATCCCAAACTACTTGGCACGGGACAACCCTCCCACGGCTCTGCCAAAGCAGCATCTGCCACAGTGCCCCAGCTGGGAAGAAGCCAATTTTTGAGAATGAAGTTTTGGGAAACTAGATTTCCATTTCTTGGCACAGAATGGTTGTATCCCCTTCCTGGCAGCAATTTGGATCCCCTAGGCTCCTCCCTGGGCTTTTCTGCCGAGGCTTTGCACTACCAGCTCTCCCAGTTTGGGATGTCCAGCCCAAAACTGATTTGCACTGAGCTCTCATGGCATCGCTGCAACCATGGCAACGAGTGAGGTCTGGACCGTGTCCCACCAGGAGATTCCCAGCTCATCACCACCTGCTCCACCACTGAGCTCAGGAGGTAGAAAAGTTGAAGGCAGAGTTTGTAGTGGGTGAGGGCAGAGGGACCCCTTGTCCCCCTCCCCCCGGGGTTCTGCTGCCCCCACAGCCACGAGAATGGGGAAGGACTGCGAAAGGAGGAAGCAGAATTGGGACAGCTGCTTTCACAAGGCTTCCCATCGGGCCACGTGCGGCTCCCTGGGTGCCCTTCCCCTGGAAAAGGGCTTTCCCTCGGGATGAGGGCAGAGAAGGTGGTGCTGGGGGCCTGGAGCAGCTCTTTCCCCTCTTCTGATCATTTTTTGGTTTATGATTTCCAACCTGCTGGGCCCAGCCCGGCCGAAAGCGCTGCTTCCTGGGGCCTCACAGCGGAAACACCCCGAGTCTCTTCCTGCCACCGCCGCTGTGACAGCCGGAGCCATCAGAGGCACCGCCACCCCACCCAGCCTCCTGCCACCCCGGGTGTCCCCCACTCCCGCGGGGGTCCCGCCAAGCAGCGCCCTCAGCATCCCCCCCTGCGGCTGCGGGGATCGCCCCCGCTGCTCACCCCCAAATAATCCCGTAAACTCCACGGGATAAAAATCTCCCGAGGAATTTGTGCTCGGGGCTGGGATGGGGCACCCCTCCGAGCAGATCCGGGCAGCTCCAGCCGAGCGCATCCCGGTGTGCCGGCACCGTGGGAGCTGCGCCCGGCACGGGATCGGCAAAGCGGCTCCATCTCCCGCCGAGGGCTCGGGGGGATGAAAGCAGCGATTCCCTTTTCTCGGGGCGTTTTTGGGGAGGGCATGGGCAGGGGCTGGAGCGGGTGGCGCGGTGGCGGGAGCCGGCCCTCCCGGCGCGAAGGTCACGGCCGGCCCGGCCCGCTCAAGGACGGAGCAGCGAGCGGGAGCCGCTCTCCCGCAGTCCCGAGCGGCTCCCGGGGCTCATCCATCCATCCCTCCATCCATCCCTCCATCCATCCCTCCATCCCTCCATCCATCCGTCCCACGGGACCGCGCTCGGCATCGCCCGCTGCCCACCGGCGGGAGGCCGGCAGCGGTGCCGGGGGCTTCCCCTGCTCCGGGGAGGAGGAAGAGGAGGAAGAGGAGGTGAGCGAAGCATCGCCATCCGCAGCACCGGCTGCTCGCGGCGCGCTCCGGCCCTGCCGCCGATCCCGCCATGGCGGAGCCTGCCCGGGCCCCGGGACTCGGGGTCACCCCGAGAATTTGGGGGTCGGTTCCCCCTCAAGGTGAGAACGATGAGGGGACAGAGCGGCCGGGGGTCATGCCGGGGCAGGGCTGAGCGTCCCCGGGGAAACGAGACGAGAGCGGAGCGGTCATCATTATTAACCAGAACATCAATTAAATAATAAATCAAATAATTAACAGAACGACGGGACAGTAACGATGCGATCATTATAATGATGATATCGGCGGTAACGCCGCTAACGATGCTCGCACCGGTAGCGATGCCGAGGGACCCCCACCCGGCGGCTCCCCCGTCCCCCCGGTTGTGTCGGGCCCCCTCCCCGCCGGACCCCCCGCCCGGCCCGCTCCCCTGCGCCGCCGTCCCCGCTCACCAGGACGCGGCCGAAGCGCTCCTCCAGCTCGGCGGCGCCGGGCATGGGCTGCCGGGGGGGCGGCGGCGCGGCGGCGGCGGGCGGGGGCCCGGGCTGCGGGCGGTGGTCGCGGGGCTCCCGCGGGGCCGCGCCCCCCTCCAGCCCCCCGGCCGCGTTGCCCATGGCGGGCGCTGCGGGGCGGCTCCGAGCGCAGCTCGCTCCTCGCCCGTCCCCGCCGCCGCTCGCCGGCGTTTGCAACTTCTGCGGGGCGTTATCGCCTATAAGCGCTCGGCCCGCCCCCGGCCCCCGCCCCGCCGCCAGAGGCGGCCCCGGCACCTGCTCGGCTGCGGGAGCGAGCGGAGCGCTGCTGCCCCGCCGGGGCTTACTGCAGCCCACTGGCTCGGTTTTATTTATTTTATTTTATTTTATTTTATTTTATTTTATTTTATTTTATTTTTAATTTATATTTTATTTTATTTTAATTTATTTTATTTTATTTTATATTTAATTTAATATATTTTATATATTTTATTTTATTTTATTTATTTTTAAATTTATATTTTATATATTTTATTTTATTTATTTTTAATTTATATTTTATATTTTAATTTTTATTTTATTTTATTTTATTTATTTTTATTTATATTTTATATTTTTTATTTTATTTTATTTTATTTATTTTTTAATTTATATTTTATTTTATTTTTTTTATTTTTAATTTATATTTTATATTTTATATTTTTTATTTTATTTTTAATTTATTTATTTTTGATTTATTTTTTATTTTATTTTATTTTATTTTTAATTTTTCAAATTTATTTATTTTTAATTTATATTTTATATATTTTATTTTATTTTAATTTTTATTTTTAAAATTTATTAATTTTTTAATTTATATTTTATATATTTTATTTTATTTCTTTTTTACTTTATTTTAGACTCACTTTTAATAATATATTTAATAAAATTTATTATTAAATGTAATTAATAATAATTAATATTAAATTAAATTAAATTTATTTTCCATTTTTTAAATTTTAATTTCTTGTTATTTAATTTTATTTTTATTTTCAAATCCTGTTCTTAAGTTTTTTATTTTGTTATGTTACTTTATTCTATTTTTATTCCTGTTTTCCCTTTATTTTATCCTGTCTAATTTATCTCATTTGATTCTATTCGTATTTTAAGTTCACTTCCATTCTATTTATCTATTCAATTTTTACTTTAATTTTTTTGTTCTACGTAGGCATTATTTCATTACATTTTATTTACCTATTTTATTGCATTGTGTTATTTATTTTATTTTAAAATTCTCATTTATTTCTATTTTTTATTTAGGCTTTTTGTTTGACTTTCCTTTTATCTTACAGTCACTAATTACTGTTTTATATAATTTATTTTTATTTAATTTTAGATTTTTTATTATATTTAATAATAATTTTTTTTAAATTTTATTTACTCTGATTTTTGGGCCAAAGCCCAACAGTTTGGGCTCACAGGGACAGGGGACAGGGCTGGGCTGGCACCCACAGTGTCCCCACCCCGGGCAGAGCACCCCGGGCCCAGGGATCGGGATGTGGCACCGGATCCAGCCCCGGGCACATCCCGGGATCCTGCTGGGAGCCCTGCCAGGGCAGCGGGCACGGCACAGAGCTGCTGGACACAGCGAGGTTCAGGGACAGACTGAGATTTGGGGAGATTTGGGGAGATTTGGGGAGATTCCCCATCATTGGGAGCGATTCAATGGGATTTGGGGAGATTCGGTACAATGTGGTGAGATTCACCAGAATTTGGTGAGATTTGGTGAGATTCGCCATAATTTGGAGGGATTTGGTGAGATTTGATGAGATTCACCATAATTTGGAGGGATTTGGTGAGATTCACCATAATTTGGAGGGATTTGGTGAAATTTGATGAGATTCACCATAATTTGGTGAGATTTGATGAGATTCACCAAAATTTGTTGAGATTTGATGAGATTCACCAAAATTTGGAGGGATTTGGTGAGATTGGGTGAGATTCACCAAAATTTGTTGAGATTTGGTGAGATTTGATGAGATTCACCATGATTTGGAGGGAGTTGGTGAGATTTGGTGAGATTCACCATAATTTGGAGGGATTTGGTGAGATTTGATGAGATTCACCATAATTTGGTGAGATTTGGTGAGATTCACCATAATTTGGAGGGATTTGGTGAGATTTGGTGAGATTCACCATAATTTGGTGAGATTTGATGAGATTCACCATAATTTGGAGGGATTTGGTGAGATTTGGTGAGGTTCACCATAATTTGGAGGGATTTGGTGAGATTTGGTGAGGTTCACCATAATTTGGAGGGATTTGGTGAGATTCACCATGATTTGGTGAGATTTGGTGAGATTCACCATGATTTGGAGGGAGTTGGTGAGATTTGGTGAGATTCACCATAATTTGGTGAGATTCAGCGAGATTCGCCGGGACTGGGTGGACTCGATGAGATTCCCCGAGTTTTGGTGAAATTTACTGAACCCGAGATTGGAGGAGAGGCCGAAGGATTCCGAGGGACGGGGACGGACCCAGAGGGGATCCTGGGAGCCGCCGTGGTCCCAAACCCTGCCCAGCCCCAGAGCTACCACATCCGCCCCTCGGGCCGGCAGGACCTGCCAGGTGTCACCAGGTGTCCCCAGGGGTCACCCACAGCGCCGCAGGGACCCTGCCAGGTGTCACCGGGTGTCCCCAGGCGTCACCCGCGGCGCCGCAGGGACCCTGCCAGGTGTCACCGGGTGTCCCCAGGCGTCACCCGTGGCGCCGCAGGGACCCTGCCAGGCGTCACCAGGTGTCACCGGGTGTCCCCAGGCGTCACCCGCGGCACCACAGGGACCGGGCGAACGCGCCGGGCCTGTTCTGCCAACCTCCCCCGCCCTCTGCAAACCCCAGATTGGTGCAGGGGACACGGCAGGACAGCAGGCGCCCATTCCCTGGGTTCCATCCCGTCGTCCCCGGGGGTTTGGGAGCTGGGAGAGGACTCATGGAGAGCTCAGCAGCGCCAGAATCGGGATCACCCCTGTTCGGGATTGTTCTGACATCCCACGGCTGAATTTTGCAGTCAAAATCTCTGCCGTTAAATATTTCAGCTTCTCGTTAAATGTGTTACATTTCATCTCCTGATCCAGGTTCCTAAGGGAAGGCATCGCAGCCCTCTGTGGGCACCGGGACATCCTGATGTGTCCCAGAGGTGCGTCCAGGGAAAATATTGTCCCCTGGACCATGTGTGGGACCAAGGCTTCCATCCCACACCGGGGACAGGCTCTGCTGTGGGACAGGGCACCGTCTGGGACCTCCATAAGCATGGAATCATGGCATGGTTTGGTTTGGAACGGGCCTCAAACAGCACCCAGTGCCACCCCTGAGACACCTTCCACTGTCCCAGGCTGCTCCCAGCCCTGTCCTTGGACACCTCCAGGGTGGGGCAGCCACAGCTGCTGCGGGCAGGAAACCCCAGAGCTGTGGGAACGTCCCGGCAGTGCCTCCCTGGCCTCGGCTGGAAAAGGCTCCTGGGATCTGAGGCTCTGGAGCCCCAGCAAAAGCAGGGCCAGGCCAACAGTTCCATCTCCTGGCCGCGGGCAGGGCTGCGAGGGGCAGGGCTGGGAAAGGCGGCCGTGACACGGCCTGGGACCGTCCTTGGCAGGGGCAGGTGATCTGGGAGGGGTTTGGATCCTGCTGATCCCCACCAGCATGGAACCGGGCTGGAAACAGGGAGCCAGGCTGGATTTTGGGCTGCTGGAGGTGTTTGGGGCAGCTGGGGCAGGACAGTCCTTGCACCACTGGCAGCAGGAGGATGAGCAGGGGGAGCATCCTGCCCACCCCTCATCCCTGCTCTGGGATATCTCTGGAGGAGCATCCTGCCCACCCCTCATCCCTGCTCTGGGCACTGGGATATCTCTGGAGGAGCATCCTGCCCACCCCTCATCCCTGCTCTGGGCACCGGGATGTCTCTGGAGATGGGAAAAGCACCCAGACTGCCCGTGGGTGGTGGGGGGATTCACTGCTCTTCTGCAGTGGTTCTTGAGCTCCTGTGACCTCCAAGAGCTTCCTGACCCCTCAGATCCTGGCTGGGACCTTTGGGAAGCGAGGACAACCCCCTGGGTGCCCTCTTCACCCGAGGAGCTTTGCTGGGAGGCAGGTGCATCCTAGCTCCGGTGCTCCTGATGTTCCTCCAGCACACTCAGCTTCTCCCTCCCTCGAGCCACCCTCGCCTCTGGCCTGTCCATGGGGGTGAGGATCTGGTCCCTTGCCTCACACCCTTGTCACCACCCTGTCCTCGTCCTCCTGTGTTTTCTCTCTCACTGCTCTCCTGGTGTTTGCTACACGAGGGTGCTTACCTGGCAGCTCCAGTGAGCCCAGGGCTGCTCGCTTCCTGTGATAAAAGCCCTTAAAAAAAAAACCATTCTAGAAATGACACATTCAAATAACCATCTTCAGTATGTGCCCAGGGCTACATTTCTTACATTAAAGGTGATTTTAGACACTTAAGTTCGTGTTCTTAATTAATTTCAATTCCCTGGAAAACACAGGAATGGGTTTGGTTTTTTTTTTCCCCTGAATTTGCAGGTCCACAAAAAAACCCTATTTCGTGATGTTAGAGCTACCCAGGCAATACTCCCTCATCCAAACAAGAATTCCCAGGTTTGGACTGCACAGCCTGAGGTTATCTGAGCCCCTGGCACTGAAGGATAAAGCTCCAGAAACTTGAGGGTGTTTGGACAGCTGATCCCACCCCATGTTCCTCAAAGAGCGAGACCTGGGGGGACCTGAAACACCCGAGATAAGGGGGGAACCCCTTCTCAAGATTCCCCAGGTGACATCACCCACCCTTTCCCCCCCCCCATGGAGCATCCCTGAGGACTTGAGGACATTCTCTGGGGTTGTGTGGCTGAAGTGAAGGTCAGCCCAAGAGTCTGTCTTGGTGGAAGGACAAGATCTTAATTCCTTTGCCTCTGAGATCCTGAGATTAGAATTCTATTTTCAGCACTGCTGAATTTCTTGGTGGCTGTAATGAGTTCCAGGTATAATTCACTCTCCATTTCTTCCCGAATTACAGATTTTAGTGTGTTAAGCCGTGGCAAGCAGCAGAAGGAGAAGGAATACGTGGCTCCTGTCAGTAAATAAGCTTCTTCTGTAGGTAAATCAGATTTTTACAGTATAAATACAGGTTAAGAGAGAAAAAGTTCATGCCTGGAGTCCTGGGACTTGGATTTTCAGGGCTACGAGGAGTTTGGAAAGCAGAGGAAGATAAACATCATTCCCAACCAGAAATATTTTGGTAATGTCACATGGTAAATAGCTCATCAAGGGATTGATTATACCCAACTTGGTGTTTGCTTATCATCTGCAGCTTGAGCACATTCAGCGTGTTCCCCAGGGATGGGCTTGGAATCTGGGTAATGAGGAAAACATGGAATAGACGGAGGGTAAAAACTGGGATGTGAGCTGTGGGAAAGGGGCTCCGCAGCCTCCCTCTGCTGCTCCGGCAGGGGAAAGGCTGTGGGCAGAAGATGGAATATTTTTGTTTGTTTATTTGTTTCTAAGGAGCTTCTTCTCCAACTGGGAGCAGGGAATGCACGGCTCCTGCTGAGAACAGGGGAGGAAGAGGAAGCAGGTGAGTTCTGTCAGGATGTCTGTCCCGGCTGCTGCGCCCTGCGAGGAGCCACAGAGTCCTTGTGGTTGGAAAAGCCCTCTGAGATCAAGCCCAGCCATTCCCCAACACTGCCACCCATGTCCCCAAGTGCCACATCCACAGGGCTTTTAAACCTCACCCCTGCCCTGGGCAGCTGTGTCAGGGCTGAAGAACCCTTTGGGGGAAGGAATTTTCCCTAATTTCCAATCCAAACTTCTCCTGGCCCAGCCTGAGGCTGTTCCCTCTCCTCCTGTCCCTGTTCCCTGGAGCAGAGCCCGACCCCCCGGCTGTCCCCTCCTGTCAGGAGCTGTGCAGAGCCACAAGGGCCCCCCTGAGCCTCCTTTTCTCCAGGGAATATTGGGGGTTTCCAAAAGGGCTCCCCTTTCACCAGCAGCAGGTCCATACATAAGTTTCCAAATAAAGTCCCTTCTTAAATTTCATCCTCCATTTCCAGCAAGAGGTAAGAGCACCAAGCCCTGGCCAGGTGACAATCTGCCACCCCCCAGTGCCCTCCTGCTTCCCGTGGTCACATGGACCCAGCAGCCGTGGCCACCAGGAACAGGAACAAGCCTTGGCCACAGAAATTCAAGTCACTGCCTGGGCAGCGGAGAGCCTGTCCCACAAGGAGGGGACAGGGAGGTGACACATCCCTCCCCCTGAGCCCAAGAGAAGAGCCACAGTGCCCCCAGCCTCTGCTCTGCCATCTCTGGAGGCTGCGGGATGCCAAATCCTGCCTGGATCCTCCTGCTGTGACAGCCACCAGCGTCCCGAGGGCTCAGCAAAGTGCCCAAAGCAGATTTGGCCCCACTGCTCCAGCAGCTGCTCCCAGGCTCGGTGTCCCCTTCAGCTGTGTCCCAGGCAGAGCTCTCAGCCGTGTCCCCCCACGGAGCAGGTGGATTTGGCTCTGTTTAACAAAAGGAGCCGTTTCCTCCTGGCCCTGCTCCAGGCAGAGGAGGAGGAAGGGTTGAAGTGCAGTATTTGGCACAGCTGGAGCCTGGCACTGGGCACAGCTCTGGGCTGCTCCACCCAGGGCACCTCCAGGAGGCCTCTGGCAGGAGCAGGTGCTGGAGGAGAGCAGCACCCAGCCCTGGTCCAGCAGGAGGAGGTTTTCATGGACTCACTGTGTGGTTAATGCTGGAAGGAACCTCTGGAGGGCACCTGGTCCCCATCTCTGCTCCAGGGCTAGGCAGAGTTCTAATGTCTGCAAGGATGAAGAGCTCACAACCTCCCTGGGCAACCTGTGCCAGTGCTCCATCAGCAGGAAAAAAAAGTGTTTTCCTGAGGTTGGGATGGTGTTCCAGGTGGTGCCCATGGCTTTGGGCACTGCAGCCTGCTTTCACCCTCCCTTCAGGCATTGATGTGAGGTGAGGAGGTACCCCTGAGCCTCCTCTTCCCTAAACCACCCCAGCTCTCCCAGCCATTCCTCGAGGGTGAGGAGCTCCAGAGTTTCCCTCACCCTTCATGGAACTGTCCCCTGTGTGTCCCTGCCACTGCTGTAGTGGGGTCCCAGAACACAGCTCAGCCCTGCAGGGTGGCCTCGGTGAATTTGGGAATGATCCCTCACTGACTTTGGGAGTGATCTCCTCCGCTCCTGCAGCCCAGGCTCCACTCACCCCCTTTTACCAAGGGCACTCTGAGGGTCAGTGGCCACCCCGGGGCCCAGCAGGACCCCCAGCCCCAGCTCTGTCCCAAGCTGGGTGTCCCTCAGCGTGTGCCTGGGCTTGTTCCTCCCCGGGGCTCCCAAACACCAAGTTCTGCCTCTCCAGGCCAAGGCTGGAGGTCCCACAGCCGTTTCCAGCCCCACCAGAACCAGAGCTGGCCCAGAAATGGACAGAGCAGAGGCCTCAAGGCTGACCCTGAGCTCAGGACATGATGACAACCCCTGTGATAAGGAAGGAATTCTCTTCTTACCCACGGCTGCTGTGCCCGTCACTCCTGGAGATGACAAGGCTGGTGGCCCAGGTGGCAAGAGGCTGATGCCAGCTCCCAAAGGGTGGGCACAGCTTGAGCAGCTCTTTCCTAGCTGGCCCAGCGAGTTTGGGGGAAATGGGAGCAGCACAGAGTGCAGAGAGTGTCAGTGCTTTATTGGTGGCAGGTACCGGGCAGGGACAGCAGGGCAGGGACCCCAGAGCTCACTCCCAGGGGGGGCTGGCTCTGCCCCAGGCTGGCCAGGTCACGCTGGGAGCTGCTGGAGGGGGCACCATCCCCATCTCTAGGTGGTCCAGGATGGGGGTGACGGGGCCACGCTGTCACTGCCCTGAGGCTGCAGTGCTCCCACCATCCTCCTCCTCCTCCTCCTCCTGGTCTGGCAGCAGCTCCGAGGGGTTGGCACCTTGTTGGGGCAGAGCTCTGGAGGGCTGTTCCTTCTCCGGGCCTGCAGGAGATGGGCAGAGGGAATGGTGAGGAGCCGGCTGGATCCAACCTCTCCCCCGTGCTGGAGGCACCCGTGGGGATCAGCTCTGGGGCACACAGAGCAGGACGAGCCTGTCCAGGGCTGCATCAGAGACCCCCCACAGGGATGGGGACGGAGAGAACCTCAGGCCCTGGAGCAGAAATGGCACCGTGGGGCCATGCCTGGTGTTTAGGGGCATCCAGGGTGGAGCAAGAAGAGGAGGAGGCTGCCCAGGAGAACAAGGTGGAGATGGCAAAGCAGAGAGAATGGGCTGGGGGGGGGGGGGGGGGAAATAGGGAATGATGCTTCAGGGGCCATCACCTTCCTCATCCTGAGCCTCTGATCCCTTCCCCTCCGGGCTCTGGGACAGCAGGGTCAGCCTCTTGAGAGCCAGCAGGGCTTTGCCTGTTTTCTGGAGGGAAGAAAACAGGCACTGAGCCCTTCAGCAGAGCCACCCCCTGTCCCCATCACCCCACCAGGGGCACTGAGCCCTTCAGCAGAGCCACCCCCTGTCCCCATCACCCCACCAGGGGCACTGAGCCCTTCAGCAGAGCCACCCCCTGTCCCCATCACCCCACCAGGGGCACTGAGCCCTTCAGCAGAGCCACCCCCTGTCCCCATCACCCCAGCAGGTACCTGCCATTTCCTCCGTGCCAGGAACTGCCTGATCCTCTCCTTGGACAGCACCCTGGGGCTGCTGGGCTGGGGGAGCTGCAGCCAGGGGTGCAGCAGAGCCCCTGCACTGGGGAGCCGCCGGCTGCAGCACACAGAGGGGGTCATGGGGGGCTCCTCCACCCTCAGACCCTCACCTGGAGTGTCCCCTCCACCAAACAGGCAGAGCTTTCCCTCACCCACCCCCTCAGCACTCCAAAATCAAGCCCAGCTCCTGCTGAGCAGCCCACAGCCACCCCCAGGCCCTACCAGGGCTCCTTCTGCAGCAGCTGGCTGATGAAGTCCTTGGCTTGCTGGGAGATCTCTGAGAAGGTCTCCTCCTCAAAGCCCCACTGGGCAGCTGTGACGTTGCTCAGCGTCTCCATGTCACTGTCCCCCTGGAAGGGTGACTCCCCACTCAGCCTGAAGAGGTGACCCCAGGGCATCAGCGAGAGCTCAGCCCCCCCAGCCCAGCCTGCCCTGCCCAGGAGGGCACTCACAGGATGTAGCAGATGACGCCAACACTCCACATGTCTGTGGAGAGGCTCACGGGCTCAAAGGCGACCACTTCTGGAGCCATGAACTCGGGGGTGCCGTGCAGCACCTTCACAGGGGTGTCTGGAGCTGCAGAGAGGAGGCAGGAGCCAGTTGGGATCTCCCTGGGGCAGAGGACACACCAACAGAGCCCCGGCAGAGGAGCCCCTGTGCCAGGTGGAGTGGTGTATGGCATCCTCAAGCTAGGCCTCATGAGCTTCTGGAGATCTACATCACACCTGAGATAGCTCAGCTACTTTAGAAGGCATAAAATCAGCAGGATGGCTTCTGTGGGAGTGCTGGAAACAGGAGAGTTTTAATAAAGGGCAAAATAACAAAGCTCTTTACAGAGGAAAACCAATCCAAGTGCACGAGGTCCTTGCTCCTGGTAAAACACCCCACAAAAGCCATTCCTTTCTTTGTTCTCTTCTTTTCTAGTAAATTGCTCAGCCAGGACCTTTTGGCCTCTGTCCAATTGGTGATCCTTAAGTTTGAGGTGAAGTCCCCCAGGTCCTATGAGGTGTCTTTTTACCTAATTGAGGAAAGAAACTTCTGGGCTTTTTTTTCCTTTTTAAGGAGACTAAGGACAGTTCTGTCACCCTGTCAACAAGGGACACATTCCTACAGTGGAGCTGCCACCCTCCGAGGCCACTGCAGGGCTCAGTGCTCTCCTGGAGCCTCTCTGTGTGCCAACCACCCACGGGCACAGGGGGGTCTCCACCTCAGCAGCAGGGCTGGGGACACACAGCTCGGGGGCTGGGGACACACAGCTCGGGGGCTGGGGACACACAGCTTTGCCCAGAGCACTGGTGGCTGTCAGGAGGGGCCCAGGCAGGAGGACACCGGGCTCCTCGCTGCTGTGCCAGGCCAGATCCGTCCCTGTGGCAGTGCCAGTCCCTGCCCTGGACCCCCAGGAGCCCCTTGGTGCTGACCCAGCCTCCGTGCCAAGCCGAAGTCGATGATCTTGACCCAGTGGCTGCCGGGGCTGACGCAGACGATGTTCTCAGGCTTGAGGTCCAGGTGGACGATGGCCTGGCCGTGCATGAACTGCAGCCCCTGCAGGATCTGCCGCACGTACTGGGCGCTGCTGGGCTCCGTGTGCTCGAAGTCATCGTCCACGATGCGCTCAAAGAGCTCCCCACCTGCCACGCTGGGGACAGCCAGGGGCTGGGGACACTTGGGGGTCTCACCAGCCCCAAGGAGGGGAAGCCCCAGCAGAGAATTCGGACTCAGCGCTCTGGGAGGACCTCAGCACTCCAGAGCTGCCAGGTTCCACATCCATCCATCCATCCATCCATCCATCCCACAGCACAGGGACCCCTCCCCACCTGCAGAGCCCAGCACTGCCCCTCACTCACTACTCCATCACCATCACCAGCCGGGCGGGCTCCTGGAAGGCGTCGAGGCACTGCACGAGGCGTGGGTGGTGCAGGAGGTTCATCAGCTCCACCTCGGCCCGCGCCGCCTGCCTCTCCTTGGCCGTGCGCGTCCGGAAGTATTTCCCAGCCCGGATTCTGCCCGTGGCCTTTTCCTGCAGCCTGTACACAGTCCCGAATTTCCCCCTGGGACAGAGGAGGAGGAGGGATGGAGGAGCCACCACCACCAGGGCTGTGCGTGGACAGCCAGGGGCCTTACCCGGGGTGGGGACACGGGACCCTCACTCACTCCCCCAGCTTCTCCAGCTGCGTGTACACATCCGAAACCTTGTCCTGGCTGTTGATGACCACGTCGCGGTGTTCAAAGGCCTCCTCAGCTTCTGGGGGATGGATTAAGGTGGGCCATGCAGGGATCTCCCATGCTTTGGGATCAGAGGCCTGTCTTCCCCTCCAGTGCTAATTTCAGTGTCCCCCCTGCTCCATCTGGGAGCAACCACCCTCCCCACACAGCATGGATGGCACCTGGGGAGAGCTCCTGGGGCAGCCCAGCGCCCTGCAAGCCAGGTTTGGGGTGAAAGGTGCTTTTAGGATCAAAAATCCAGGAGAAATGGGGCCAGGATGGGATGGAGATTGGTGCTGATGGAGGGGATGGACAGGGGTCACACCATTGCTGGAGTCCCCTGGGGCTCTGCTGTACCTCCTGCCTGGGACATGGTGGTACCACGGGCTCCTCACAGGGTGCTGGCACAGTCAGGACAGGCGCCGGATGTGTCCCCCAGGCTTGGACAGGGGTGCTGGGGCAGGTAATGGCCGTGTCTCTGCTCCAGCTGCTCCCTGGGGCTCTGCACCTTCTCCCTGCCACAGGAGACCACTGGCATCACTTCACTGGCACCCACACCCCCCATCCCCCAACGGAGCCAAAAGGACCAACCCGGATTTTTAAGCAAGGCCCCTTTTGGATGGGGACACCCCCTTCCCATAGTCCCAGCCGATGTTTTTCCCATGCACTGTCTTACATCAGCCAGGAAATCCCCAGGAAAACCACACTCGCAGGGCAAAGGAGCTGCTTCCTTGAGCGTCCCCTCCACTGCTCTGTCCCCAGAAGGGTTGGGAGGACAGACAGTGACACCCAAGGGTGTCAGGCAACGACACCCAAACCCCAGCCCGGAGCCGCAGCACTGACCTGTCACCGTGCAGCCCCTCCTGCTCCAGCCACCCGCAGCTCGCTGCCCTTCGCCAGTCACGGCAGAGCCACCGGGGAGGGAGGGAAGGGGCGATGCTGGAGGCTGAGGACACCTGGAACCACACAAATGGGGATCTCTCGGGGTACAGCTGGGAGCATCCCTCCCAGCCCGGCGCTGCGAGCAGTCCTGGCTGTCCCCTCCCTTTCCTTCCCAGCAGAGCGCTTCCGGACTTGGGGGATAAACAACCCCCAGCACCCACGGGCTGTCCCCAGCCCGTGCCCCAACGCCCCCTTGGGCACCGTGCAGGGCACAGGTCTGCAAAGCTGAGCTCAGGCAGAGGAACCCGGGGCAGGGGGGCTGCACAGACCAAACACACCTCACTACACAGCAGAGACCCCCTGCTCTGCCCTCCCAGCCCCTGTGCAGAATCCAGGGCCTCTCACAGGTTAAATCCGCAGCCCAGCCAGCCCCGGCCAACCCCCGCCCCCATCGCACCCATGGGTGCGTTCCTGCAGAGGCGCTGAGCACCCACACCTGTCCCCCCGTCTCTGCTCCACCTGCAGCCAATATCCCATCGCTCCCCCCAGCACCAGCCCCGGGCTGCGGCTTCCCGGGGGAGCCCGGCCCCGGCTCCAGGGAAGCGGGCTGAAGGTGAATGGGGGCTCACTAAACTCCTCCGGGCCTCCAAAGCAGGCGGTGTGGAGGGAAAATGTGTTTCCCAGCTTTTATCCCCCGAGAGCAGGAGCGTGCGGCCGCTCTGGCGCCCGGTGCTGCCGTTTGCCCCGTCTGCCCCGATTTGAAGAGCACCGTGATTTTCTCCCGGAGCTGACTCCAGACCCGGCCATCAGGCAGGGGCACCGCACAGGAACACGGAATCCCTGGGGACCGCGGTGGCACAGCAGCCGGGGCGGAGGGGGTGTCACCTGGGGTTACCTGCTGTCCGGGGAGCTTTGGGGCGATGCCAGCGCCTCCAGCCGCGTCCCAGCGCCGCTCCCAGGCTCGGCTCAAAGTCCACGGGCTCCGGCAGGGAGTAGGGGACAAATGTCCCCAGGGCAATGGCGGGGTGACCACGACCTCGCCGTGCCTTTGTCACCGCGACCTTGCCAGCGGCGGGCCCGGGGGTGCGGCGGGCAGGGTCCCCCCGGGATGAGGGATGCGCGGGTGCTCCGGGCTCGGCGGTGCCGCCGGCGCTCGGCTGGACCCCGCTGGGATATCGACTGCGGGGACACGACAGGACACGGGGGTGGCCGGGCTGGGGACAGGCAGCTGGAGCACGGCGGGGCGCATCCCGGCCGCGGCTGCGGCGCTCCCGGGGCAGGACGAGGCCGGGCGGGCGGTGCGGGGCAGCTCCCGGTGCGTGGGGACCGGAGACGGCCCCGGAACGCGAGGGAGCCCGGCAGCCGCTGGATGTCAGTGTCGGCCTGGCGCCGGTCCCGACGGCAGCGGGGAAAGGAGCAGAAGAAAGATTTGGGGTCTGGGGGATGTGTGGAGGGCTGGCAGGGCCGGGATGGAGAGCCTGGCTGGAGGGTGGGTCCCGCTGGAGCCGCGTTCCCGGTGAACGGAGCATCGCATCCGTGAGGCATCGGCGGCAGGGACAGCTGGCTGCTGCTGCCGGGATCGACAGCAGATCGATCCCACCCTTTGGGACTGTCTCGCTACCGACAGCGCTCCATTCACCGGCCCTGTCCCGCACCTCTCCCTTCGGATTTGTCCCCTCCCTTGTGCCTTGACGCCCTCTCCTTGTACCTTATAAAATGAATGGATTAATCGAATTAATTAATCATTAGTAGTAACAGCAGGCAGCCACGTGTTCTGCTTTGGGACTCAAGGTGTCCCCACCTGCCCGGGGATCCTGTGGCACGGCCGGGATGGGATTCCCAGGTGATTCCCCCAACCCCAAACCCGCTTGTGCTGCCCATGGGGTGCCCAGCAGACCCCCCCCAGTTCACCCCTTCCCCTTTGGGTGGAGTCAGGGCCCTCGGGCAGGCTCAGCTGCCTCTGCTGTTCCGTAGCTCCTACGATAAACGGTGTCACCGCAGGCCCAGCTGCGGACCGTGCTGCTGAGCGACAGCACGGGGGACAGGGTGACATCAGTGGGTGCTGGGTGTCCGTCTGTCCTTGAGCCCCTTGTGCCTGAGGGAAGGGCTCAGTGACGTCTGGGGGACACGGCCCCTGCTCCCTGTTATCCCAGGGGGACACGGCCCCTGCTCCCTGTTATCCCAGGGGGACACAGTCCCTGCTCCCATCACCCAGGGGGGGACACAGTCCCTGTTCCCAACACCCAGGGGGGACACGGTCCCTGCTCCCCATTTCCCTGGGATGGAAGACTCAGCACATGTGCCAGATGTGTGTGGGGACGTGGGTGACATGGGGATATGGAGGGCACGAGGGACTTTGGGGGGGGGCAGGGGCACAGGGAGAACATGGGGCACACGAAGGACATGAGCAAAGGGGACATCATGGCATGGGGACACATGAAGGTACTCAGGGGACTTGGGGGGACCAGGGGAACATGGAGGGGACACGGGGAAGGCAGCAGACACTGAGGACGGGGGGACATGGGAGCCACAAGGGCCCACAGGGCCCGCAGAGACCATGGAGAAGATGGAGGGATGCAGAAGACATGCGAGGGACAGGGGACATCGGAGGAACGGGGGGACACAGGGGACATGGGGGAGCACGGGGGGACTCCACGGGGACGCCAGCGGTGGGGGCAGCAGGGACACCACGGATGGAGCCACATGGAAGCACAGGGGACTTGGCAAGGTCTGGGGACACCTGGGGGTCCCGGGGGCACAGAGGCGACACACGGGGGGTGACACGGCGGGACGCGGGGGGCGGGGCCAACAGCCGGGGGCGCCGCTGGTGGGCGGGGCCGACAGCGCACGCATTGGGGGCGGGGCTACGGCGGGGGGCGGGGACTTTCGGAGCGGGGCTTCCGGGTTGGGCGAGGCCGGCGCGTTGCGCAACACGGTGGGCGTGACCATGCCCTTATTGGGAGCGGTGGGCGGGGCCAGGCGGGGCACACGCGTGCGGTTCTGGCGCCCCGCAGCGCTCGCGGCCGGGGGAGCGGCCGGGAACTGGGAGCGATGGGAGCGCTGGGAGAGCTGGGAGCGATGGGAGCGATGGGAGAGCTGGGAGCAATGGGAGCGATGGGAGCACTGGGAGCACTGGGAGAGCTGGGAGCAATGGGAGCACTGGGAGCGATGGGAGTG
Organism: Motacilla alba alba; assembly: GCF_015832195.1. Classification (NCBI taxonomy): domain Eukaryota; kingdom Metazoa; phylum Chordata; class Aves; order Passeriformes; family Motacillidae; genus Motacilla; species Motacilla alba. The sequence goes on from NC_052042.1 coordinate 1,656,814, forward strand.
ATGGGAGCGATGGGAGAGCTGGGAGCACTGGGAGAGCTGGGAGCAATGGGAGAGCTGGGAGCAATGGGAGCACGGGGAGCGATGGGAGCACTGGGAGCGATGGGAGTGATGGGAGCTGGGAGCAATGGGAGCTGGATGCTGGATACTGGGAGCACTGGGAGCTGGGAGCACTGGGAGAGCTGGGAGCTGGGAGCACTGGGAGCTGGATGCTGGATACTGGGAGCAATGGGAGCACTGGGAGCGATGGGAGCACTGGGAGAGCTGGGAGCAATGGGAGCACGGGGAGCACTGGGAGCAATGGGAGCGATGGGAACACTGGGAGCAATGGGAGCTGGGAGCAATGGGAGCTGGATGCTGGATACTGGGAGCACTGGGAGCTGGGAGCACTGGGAGCTGGGTGCTGGGAGCTGGATGCTGGGAGCTGGGTGCTGCGAGTGCTGGAGGATGGGTGCTGGAAACACTGGGAGCTGGGTGTGGAGAGCTGGCTGCACTGGGAACTTGGTGCTGGGAGCACTGGAAACACTGGGAGATCAGTGCTGGGAATGCTGGAAACACTGGGAACTGGGTGCAGGTGCTGGGAGCGATGGCTGATGCCTGCTGGGAGCACTGGAAGCACTGGAGCTGGGTGCAGGCTGCTGGTGGAAATGGGAGCACTGGGAGATGAGGGTGGGAAGCTGGGTGCTGGAAGTCATGGCTGATGCATGCTGGGAGCGCTGGGATCCGGGAGTTGGGGGTGCTGGGATGCTGGGACACGGAATGCTGGGGGATGGATGCGGGATGCCGGGACATGGAATGCTGGGTGGTGGCTGCTGGGAGCTGGGTCCTGGTTGCTGAGTGCTGGGGTCAAACCTCGTTCTGCAGGCTGTGCAAACATCCATTGTCCCAAAATCGTTCCTGACTGCGTGGAAAGGGTTGTGGCACCCTGGCTTTGGGATGCCACAAGGGGTCAAGGACCCAAGGGTGGCAGCCGGGGCTGGTCATGGTCAGCCAGACACGCCAGGGTGTGGAGAAGCTAAAATATGGCTGGAAAAGACCCAAATACATGGCAGATAAATCAATCTGGATCTATAAAGCACGGTATCTCTGGCACCAGCTCGGGAATCAGCCTGTCCCTGTGTGGGGTTGGCTGATTCAGCTCCTCCAGCAGCCTCGGGACCTTGGACCTGCTCCTCAGCCCTGGGCAGGTGCAGCGGGGTCAGGGACGGGACTGACGGTGCTCCCAGGGCCAGGGAGCGCCCTGGGGAGGGGGACTGCACCCTGACAACAACCCCCCAAGGTGACAAATAATGGCCCACGGGACCTCAGAGAGCCTCACGGTGGCTAAAGGCACGGCGGGGGAGCGGCGGAGGGGCCGGAGCTGGGCTCAGAGATAAGCCCAACGCCCGGAGGTGTGGGGGTTATCAGCACCCCAGGCTGCTCCTGGCTCCCCCAAAGCCCTGCCTGCTCCCCTGGTGCTCTGCTTCGGGCAGGGAGGGCAGGGCAGGGAAGGGAGGAGCAGGCAGGGAAGGGCAGAACAAGCACAGAAGGGCAGGAACAAGCAGAGGATCCCATGGCTGAGGCTGCCATCAGGCTCTGTCCCCCTGACAGCACAAAATCCCCAGAGGTGGGACACGCCGGGAGTCAAAGCCCACCTGCGCTAGCTGGGGACTGATGTCACAGCTCCTGATACTGAAATCCCCAAAAATGGGTGTTTCCCGGCCTGTGGGATGGGTCAGCACGGGGAGAACATCTGAGAGCTCAGGGGGTGCCAGCACCAGCCCCCCTGTCCCAGAGCACCCCAGAGCTCCTGGCTCTGCCTCCCTGCTGGCTCCCAGGGAGATCCCGACAGACCAGGGTGGGGGACGGGGACAAACCCTCTGGAAGGGCTGTGCCAGGGCCAATGTCCCCATCCTGGCCTGTGGGGACAGGAACAGCCCCCAGGGGCTGGGGGCACACGGTCCTATGACGGGAAACCCCTTCAGGGGATGTGGCACCAACGTCACCAAGCTCTGCAAAAGGGGTTCTGTCCCCCTTTTACTGCTCCTACTGGGGCAGTCCAGGAGGAGGTGGATTTGTGCCCTTCCTCCCCACCTAATTCCCAAGATTTGGCCCATTTTACACCTCCCCATCCCCGTTCCCCCTTAGGAACAGCCAGGCCATACCCAACACCAACCCACTGGCCAGAAAATGTTCGGCACAATTAACCCCCACTTATTAAAATCACATCATGGGGAGGAGAATTGATGATTGGGGATTTACCAGCTCAGAAAAAAAAAAAAATCCCCCACCACCCCCCCAAAAAAACCCCCAAAAAAACCAACAAAAAAAAACCAAAAAATCCACAAACCCCCAGCAAACCTCTTTGTCTTTTTGTAACATCAGAATTTAATTCCAAATGCTTCAAGTGGCTGCTCAGGTTCATTCCCTGAACTATTCTTCCCAAAAATCACACAGGGACAGGGCCTGAGCCCAGCCTGCCCCAGAAAATGGGAGTTCAAGATGACCAGCTTTGAAGAGAGGGACTTTTCAGATTTATAGTGAGGAGGTTTCTGAGTTTGTTTTGTTTTGTTTTTCCTTTTATTTGCAAACTGTATTGCTTATTTTAGCCTTTTACGTGCCCTGGTCCCCCAAGGACACATTCCCTTAAAACTCCTGCTGACTGAACCCCCTGCCCACACCCCACAGCTCAGCCAGCAAGGGGCACAACCAGTGGGGAAAAATCCCCTTGAAAGCCTTGGGAAAGCTCATGGACTTTGCCCTGTAGGTCACTTCTCTCCAGGAGATCTGAGATGGAGGCCAGATAACCCTGGGAGGAGCCCTCGGCAGAGCTGGAATTGGGCAGACGGGTGATTTGAGGGGAGAACTGTCACCAGACAGGTGATTTTGGGGGAGAACTGTCACCAGACAGGTGATTTTGGGGGAGAACTGTCACCCCCTGAGCACACCGAGCTCCCACCGTGCCGAGGGGACACTGTCTGCTAATTATGGCATGTGCGTGCTAATTGTGATCCATCTAACTGCGATCTCAGTGTGCCCCTTGTGATCCTGATCTGTGTCTGCTGCTGCTGGAACGGTTCTGGGGAAGGACAGAGCATTAGGGAGTTAAACTTCAGACACTCTCCTTTGGGGCCGAACACCCCCCTGAGGCGCTGGGGTCACCCCCTCGATCCAGGCCCCGCACGGGCCGCCGGAGCAAGGCCTCGGCCCCCTGGGCCGCCCCGGCCGAGCAGCCCTCAGCGCTTTCGGTGTCGCCAGCCCGGCCAGAACCCTCCTCGCGGAGCCCCACGGGCCCTGCCGCCCCGCCGAGGGGCTCCGGGCCGTGCACAGCCCCCTGGGCACCTCGGGGCTGCGGGAGGCCCCGCTGCTCGCGGTTCGGCCCCGCGGCAGGAGCGGGCCCGGCCCGTGACACAGCGCCCACACGTCCGGCCGCGGGGCGTCCTGGGGCGGCGAGTCCGCAACCGCCGCGGCCCCGCCGCCGCCACGCGTGGGTGAACTACAACCCCCGCAATGCCTCGCGGTGGAGACAGGCACCGCCTCTTCCTCTGCCATTCGCGTTTCCATTGGCTCCGCCGGGCCGTCACGCAGCGGCACGGCGGGTTCCGATTGGCCGCAGGGCGGCGGAGCCGGGACGGCGGCTATGGCGGCCGGACGGGCGGAGCGGGAGCGGGAGCCGTGCCGCCGCCGCCATTTTGTGTGTGAGGGGTCGGGCCGGGCCGGGCCCACTCCCGTCGCGGACCGGGGTCCCGTCCGCGGCCCCGAGCCGGCAGCACGGGGCGGCCCAGCCGGGGCTCTGTCCCGCCAGCGGAGCGGGGGGCCCCGGGCCGGCCCTAATGGGCGGCCGGTGCCGCGGCGCCACGGGCCGTTTCCCCGTCAGCGCTCCGGGAGCGGAGCTCAGCGCTGCCCGGCGCCTCACGGAGCTGCGCGTCCTCCCCGGGGCCCGAGCCGTGGGGTGGAGGAGCCCGGCCCGGCCCGGCCCGGAGCGCTCCGGCTGCACCTGCGTTACGGGGCGGGGGCTGGGGCCGGTTTTGGATCAGAATCGGCGTTAAACGGCGTTCGAACGTCTCTGGACGGCCGCAGCCCCATCTCGTGCGGGGCCGGCCCTGCCTGCCCCCCTGAAGAGCAGGGCGGGGACGAACGGCGCAGTTTCGATGGAAGTTGGGACTGGGAACCTCAGGAAGGCTGGATGTGCCGGGGTGCCGTCCCTCACACACCGCGTTCGGGGTGGGGGAGATAATCCCTGGCATTTAATCCTTTGTTTCACACGTTTCAGCCACGGCCCGCGGGGTTCCCGGAGGGATCCCGGCCGGATCCAGTGGATCTCGGCTAACATGGCCTCCCCGCCGGGGAGCTCCGAGACTCAAAAACAAAAGCGTTCGGCTGTTGCCAGGGCCCGGGGGAACTTCCCGGGCGGTAACAAACCCAGCGACCCCGAGCTCAGAGGGAGCGATGCCCCTCCGGGGCTGGGCAAGCACCTGCTGCGTTGTTTTCCCCGTGCGAAGTCAAAAGCCAGCTCTTTAAAAACTCAAAATGGCATTTTTTTGGGAGTGCTCGGCGCTGGGGAGGGATTGAGCTGGCGCAGCCTCCCCACGGCTCCTCGGTGGAGCTCCAGTTGCCAGCCCCGTTGCTGCCTCGGCAAAGGCCGATAACACCAGCTCATCCCCTGGTATTTGTGGGGCTGGGTTTAGGTTTAAAACGGGGAGATTTGGGAGCCTTCTGCTCTAAGTGCGGATTGCGCTGTGGGTCAGCCAGTTAAAACCAGATTATTTTACATTTAGGCACTCGGTGGGTGGGGTGGTTTGTTTTTTTTAAATTGTATTTGTTGTTGTGACTCTGCAGATGTTGCTTTAGCAGGTCCTGAATTCCAAAGCGTCATATGGAAAGGTGATGGCTGCCCCAGCCCTGGAAGTGTCCAAGGCCAGGTTGAACAGAGCTTGGGGCAGCCTGGGACAGTGGAAGGTGTCCCTGCCCGTGGCAGTGGGGTGGAACTCGTCTTTAAGGTTCCTCCAACCCAATCCATGCTGTGATTCCATTATATTTTATGTGCCAGCTGCATTTCCAGGGCTGGGAGGTTTATTGTGTGTCTTCAAATGCTTGTGACAGCTGAAAATGCAGTTTCAAGCTGATTTTTGTCAAACTCGTGAGGGTCACACTTGGTTTGAGCTGTGAGCTTGGCCCCTGCCCAGGTGTCCCAGGGTTTGTAGGGAGCAAAGGGGATCAATCCCGAGGGGCTGGAGCTGCCAGCCAGGGTTTGCTCTCTTGCAGGTGCACAAAGAGCTGCAGGTTTTTTGTGACGGCCCCACCAGCTGCTGCAGATTCTCCTCTTGTTTCACCAAAATGCCACCTGTGTCACCCAGGGTCACCAGCGTGTCCTGGGAAGGTGGAGCCAGCGAGGGGGAGTTAGGGCAGTGAGGTGGTGGCAGGGCACGGTGGGGTGCCAGAGCCGTGTCCCTGGGTGTAGCCCTGGAATGGGATCAGGGAGCCGCTGCCACAGAAGGAGCACCAGGAGTGACTCCAAGGGGCTGCTGTGTGCCAGGGCAGGATTTGGGGCTCACCTCACCCCAAGAGACACTTCCTTCTTGGATTTGCAGTGTTTCCAGGGAACTGCTGTGTCCCTGCATTGCTTCTGTCCAAGGGGAAAGGCCATTCCTGCACATGGGATGGAGCAGTCTCCATTTTTGTGTTGGTGCTGTGATTTCTGCCTCTCCCCATTACAGAATTTCAGCCTTTTCTTCTGAAAACAAAACCCTTGGGAGGGGAGGAGCTGGGAAAGCCCTTTGCCACAGGGGCTCCCAATGCTCTGTGTTCCCAGGTGCCCTAAATCCAGTGTTGGTGTTGCCTTCCCACAGCCATGGAGCCCTGGGGAAGTGATTCCTGCCGGGCCTCGTGGCATCCCTGTCGAGAGAATCACAGAATGGTTTGGGTGGCAAGAGACCCTAAAGCCCATCTCATTCCACCCCCTGCCACGGCAGCAGCACCAAACGCTCCAGGCTGCTCCGAGCCCCATCCAACCTGGCCTTGGATGTTTCCAGGGAACCAGGGGCAGCCCCAGCTGCTCTGGGAACCTCCGCTGGGCCCTCCCCGCCATGGCAGAGGTTGGCACTGGATGGTCTTTAGGGTCACAGCCAGCCCAAACCATTCCATGATGGCAGCCTCCGGGTTCCAAGCCGAGCTGTGCCGGGGTCCCAGCCTCTGGGTCCCCCGTGCCCTCTGGGTCCCAGCCCCAGCTGTCCCTGCTGCTGTGGCTCCGGGCTCGCACAGGTGAGCTACAGGCAGCTCCTTGGCTCCGGAGCTGCTGGGCAGCCTCGGGATGGGGAGCTCTCCCTGCCCATTCCTGATCCACTCGGAGGTTTCAAAGGTCCCCGCACGGCCCTGCTCTGTGTCTGCAGGAGCTTTGGGCACAGGAGCTGCGCCGAGCCCTTGGGATCAGGATAACCTGGTTAAAACAGCATGGAATAAAGCAGGAGAGGTGGGTGGGGGCAGAGGAGGTTGGAATGGTCCTTTGAGTTGGTTTGTTTGCTTCGGGTTTTTCTAAGTTGTATTTTTTTTGAGCACTTGTAGAGAAAACATTGATTCCAGGGACTTGAACCTGACAGGTGTGAGGGCAAAACCTGACTGAGAATATCCCCTCGGATCGAGGTTTTCCCACGAAGCAGGTGCCGGGAGCTGCATTTCACAGAGCTGGGACCGTGAGGGGCCCCCGTCGGTGCCACCGGCCACGCGTCCTGCCCCGGGAGGAAACGCCTCTTGTGGGAACCGCGGAGAGGGAATCGCTCTGCGGGGAAGCATGGCCCGGGCCCGGGCCGGAGCAGGACGGGGGCTCGGCCCCATCCCAGCCGCAGGATCCCGCAGGATCATCGCCCTCCCTCCCCGGCGCTGCGGTGATGTCATGGCACCGGGAAGGAGCCGCTGGCTCCCGGGCTCTTGAGCAAGTGGCCCTGGCTCGTTTCCTTCCCCCCGCCGTGCCCCAGAGCTGGATGGGGGCGGGGGGGGGATAAAATCGCTGTGATCCCCCTCCAGCAGCTCCATCCCCCGATTTTACACCGCCCCACCTGCGCTGGGGACGGCCCTGTCCTCGCCCCCTGAACGAGGCTGCTTTTGCCCCGAGGAGCTGGGGTTTGGCCAGGCTGGGGTTAAAGCCGGCGGGAGCTCTCCAGCCCCGAGCCGGTCGCACCGCACCTGCCCTCGGGCTCCGTGGCGATGCCCCGTTCCCCCGGCCGGGCAGCTGCCCAGGCCCAGCTTCCATCGCCCGCCATCCCGACCCCATTCGGGCTGCCCCAGCCCCTGCCCCGCTGCACCCTTTCACGGACCTGTGTGCCCCCCAAAAAGCTCCAGCGCTCGGAGCTTCTCCCTCCTCCTCCCCCTCAGGTGCAGCAGCAGGAGGGAGGTTGAGCCATCGCCTTTCCCTGCTCCCTCGTCAGCCATTTCACAGGCCAAGCGCTGACTACCAAAACTTTTCCTTGGGCCGCTCCAAAACTTTAAGGTTTTTCCTCTCACTTGTAGCTTGAAGTAGATTTTTGGGAGGGGGGGCAGTTTTTGCCCAGATTTGAGTTAATGACCTGGATTCCTGCAGAGCTGCGGGGAAACAGAGTCAAGTTGAAGTGAGCCTTCGGCAAACAGACAGACTTGAAGCTGCTCCTACCTCTCTGTGTCCATCACACACCGTTTCACCCCCCTTCCAGGTACTTTTAACTATTTCAGCTCATTAAGCAGAATTAAAATTGAAAAAAAAAAGGGGGAAAATAAGAACAAAAAGGGTTAAGCGGGGGATTACAACTAAGTTTAATCAAACAACAGTTATAACACGATGAAAATAATCTAGGATGTATTCCCTAGTGGAATGCCATTCTGATTATTTTCGAGAAATCACACCAAAACTATTACAGTTACAAGTAATTAAATTTATTAGACCTCTGTATTTTTTTCAATAGTCAGTTTTGGCCAATTTACAGCTTTCCTGGGGATTTTTTTTTTTTTTTTGGTTTAGACACAGAAAAAAAAAAAAACCAAAAAAAGAAAAAAAAAAAAAAAAAAAAAAAAAAAACAAACCAAAAAAAAACCAAACCATAAACCAGTTATCACCAATACATCAACCCCCCCCTCGCCCCGTCACAGCCACCTAAAAAAGGGGGAGCCCTCAGCCCACCCAGCTGCAGTTTAGCCCACAAAAAGGGTCCGCGGCGACTCTGTACAAGGACCGAATGTTCCACCCAGCACTGTAAAAACCCCCCCGCGCCCCCCTGCCCAGTGTCACTCCCCCGGCTTGCAGGGGCCCTTTTCCTGCCGGGGCAGCTCCTGCTCCCGCAGCAGCCGCAGGTTCTCGGCTCGCAGCCTGTCCACCTCCCGCTCCAGCGCCTGCACCCGCGCCGGGTCCGCCGCCTCCCCGCCGGCTTTTTTGCTCTCCATCCTCAGCCGGTTGTTCTCCTCCTCCATGCGCGACAGGCACTTCTCCAGCTCCAGGTACTCCTTCACCAGCTCCTGCTTGCTCATGTTCTGCAGGCTCTCCACATGGTACCGCTCGTAGGTCTCCGAGAAGTCCCTCTGCAGAAACTCGCTGCCGTCCCCCCCCATCCCGTCGCTGCCCCCGTCCTCGTCCGCCGCGTCGTCCAGGAAATCCTCCTCGCTCGTGTCGTCCGACTTGGCGGCCGCTCGCCGCGGGTACAGCCCGGTTTTCAGGTCGGGCTCCTCCTGGTCATGGTCCTCCATGAGGAACTGCGTGGTGTTGTAGGGAGCCACCGGCTGCCCCTTGGCGAACATCTCCGCTCGCAGCCGGGAGGCGCGGAGGCTCTGCCGCTCGTCGAACTGCTGCTTCTCCTCCCAGCTCAGCTTCGAGTACGGCTTCCAGCGCCGCTTCTTCTTCGACGGCCGCCGACGGTGCTTCTTCTTCACCGGCCATTCCTCGGTGCGTCCCACGGCCCGGTACCGCGGGCCCAGGCCGGGACGCCCCGCTCCGCCCGCCGGCGGCCGCCCCTCGGCGCCGCCCGCCGCCGCCGCCTCCGCCCCGGGGGGCGGCAGCCTCCCGGCATCGCCGTCCTCCGTCGGCGCCTCTCCGCGCTCGGGCTGCGGCTCGGGCTCGGACTGCGGCTCCGGCCGCGCCTCGGGCTCGGAGCGAAGCTCCGGTTCGCACTGGGGCTCCGGCCCCGGTTCAGCGGGCGCCGCGTCGGCCATAGCGCTGCGCTCGGCTACGCTCGCTGACGGGCGCTACCGGCGCCGCATGGGGCCGGCCCCGCTCAGGCCGCCCGGGACATGGCCCGGGGGAGGTTTAACGCCGCCGGGCCCGCCTCCCCGCGCGCACTGCACGCGCCGCCGCCGCCGCTCCCGCCGCAATCCCCCCCCACGGCCCAACCCGCGCCTGCCGCCGCCCGCTCCCGACTGCCTCTCCTCGGCCGCGGCCGCTCCCTTTATAGCCGCGCGCGCCCCGCCCCGCCCCGCGCAGGCGCCCTGTGCGCCCCGCCCCGCCGCGCGTCGGGACCCGCCCCCGCCGCGCGCCCCGCGCCGCCGCCACGGCCCCGAGCGCGCGGGCGGTGCCGCCGCGCGGCCAATCGGTGGACACGGGGGGCGGGCCGGCCCGCCGGGACACGCCCCTGGCCGTTGCAGGAGCTGGCCGCCATTGGTCGCCTTGGGCGTCACTCCGACGCGGCGCCGCCAATCGCGAGGGGGCGAGGGCGGGACCGGGCCGTACCACGAGGCGGGGGAGTCCCCGTGCGCGGGGCCGCGCGCGCCCCGCGACCTTCAGGCCCGCGCCGAGGGCAGCGCGCGCGCCCCCCCCCACGGCGGGGCCGTGGCACGGTCCGAAAAGAGTCCCCGCGCGGCGGAGGTTCCGCCGGCGGTGCTGAGGCCCCGGGACCGGGGGGGTTGTACAGGACCGGGCCGGGCCGGGCCCGACCGGGCTGTGGGGGGGGGGGGCCCGGGAGCGGCTCCGGGGATGCGCGGGCCCGGGGGGAAGGGGGCGAGCGGAAGGATCCCGGCGCTGTGTGTAGTTCGGCAGTGCTGCAGTTGGCGGAGGGAGATGTAAACAAACCGAAGCGGAAAGAAGTCCTTTCTTAAAGGCGCCGCGTCCCTTTTGGCAGGGGCGGTGCGGAGCCGCGCTCCCGGAGCCTGGGGGGTGCGGGGGGAGGGGCACGGGGGAGGAGGGGGATGGGCAGCTCCCGGGCCTTGTCCCGGTCCCGGTCCCGTTCCTGGTCCTGCCACCCCAGCCACGGTGGCGATGTCCCCCTCGGGCCCCACGTTCGGGGGCGGGGGGGCCCCGCGGCCTCGGAGGGGCTGGAGGGGTTTGGGGGCCCCGCTGAGGGACACTCGGCTGGGGGAGCCATGGGCGGCCCGGGGCGCCGCCGGGTCCCGAGTCTGAGGGGGAGCAGCACAGGAGGGCCCCGGGGCGCCCGCGGCCTCCCGGCCGGGCGGGGCTCGGCCCGCGGAACGGGGGATCCGCGTCACCCCGTGCCCCCAGCGGGGGGAACCCGCCCTGCCCAGCCCCGCACCCGGCACCCCCGGCGTGGCCCCGCTGCAGCCCGACCCACCGGGCTCCCGGGGCTCCCCCACCGCCGCCGCCGGAACGGGGAGGCGCTGGCTCGGGCCCGGTGGCACCCTCAGGGTGGGCACGGGAGCCGGCCGGGGGCGTGGGCACAGACTGCCCGCACGGGGAACGGGGCGGCCGCGGCCACCTCTAGCCACGGGAGGGGACCGGCTGGGGACGGGGAGACCGGCTGGGGACGGGGGGACCGGCTGGGGACAGGGGGTGACACTGGCTGGGCCGGAGCAGGTGGCCAGGCCGGAGCGTTTGGCCGCGGTCCCCTCCCCTGGCAGGGCACAGGCAGCGGGGCTGAACCGAAAAGGCGACTTTAATTGAGGCAGGCTCGGTGATGTCCCGGCACCCGCGGCCCCGGAGGCCGGGCCGGGCCCGGGGCTGCTCCTGCTCCGTCGGTGCGCGGCGCGGCGGGCGCCGGGGGCCGGTGCTGGCCCCGAGTGTCGGTGCCGGGGGTGCCCCGGGGCCGGTGCTGGCCCCGAGTGTCGGTGCCGGGGGTGCCCCGGGGCCGGTGCTGGCCCCGAGTGTCGCTGCGGGGCCGGTGGGCCCCGCCGGGGGCCCCGGGGCCGGTGTCCCCGGTGCGGGCCCGGGGCCCTGGCCCCGAGTGTCGCTGCGGGTGGCCGCCGGGGGCCGGGGCCGGTGTCCCGGGCGGGCCCGGCCCGCAGAGCCCGTGGCTGGTGAGGCGATTCCCGCGTGGCTCCGTGCGAAGCGGGATGGGCGAGGAGCGGTGGCGGTGGCGGAGGTGGCGGTCACCTCTTCCTGCCCTGCCAGTGGCGCAGCAGCCACTGCGTGACGAAGGGCCAGGCGGCCAGGAAGAGCAGCGTGCGCGGGGACACGGCCAGGCGCCACGGGGACACGGCCTGGCGAGGGGAAGGGGACAAAGGTGTCACCGATGGCAGCAAACACCACCCGAGCCCTCTGCTGAGAGGAACCCCCGCCACTGCTCGGCGTCCCGGTCGCAGCCCTCCTCCCCTGTGCATCACAGCGCCGGCCCTGCGGCCGTGTCCCCATGGATGTCACCTGCTCCCCAGCTGGTGGTCCCTCCCCTGACCTCCCCCAGCTGTGTCCCCATGCCCCCTTGGGCTGCCGGGTGGGCAGGGGGACAGCAGGGCCACCCGCAACACTTCCTTCGCCCCAACTCACCTGTGGAGCAAGTGCCGGGCCAGGGCCTGTCCCAGCTGCCTCCCCCTGCAAGACACGAGAGGGTTTGGGGTGCGGCTGGGGCCGGCACCCCCCTTCCAGCCCCCGTGCCCTGTGAGAGGCAGGGAACGGCCGGGAGAGGCCGCGCAGGGCCCCTGCCAGGGATCAGATGGTGCAGCTGGGCCAGGAGCCCGGGGAATGAGGGAATGAGGGGGAAACGGGGATGTGGGGGCAATGGGAATGGTGGAGAAGCAGGAACGAGGGGGCAATGAGGGGAGCAGTCGGAGTGAACAGGGCAATGGGAATGAGGGAGAAACAGGAATGTGGGAATGTGAAACAGCTCCCTGCCTCCACCGTGGGCCGCATCAGGGCACCACCAGCCTCGGCCCCGCCAGGATTTGTCACCACCAAGCACCGGGGGGTCCCCACAGCGGGGCCCGGAGCTGAGCCCCGCTGTCCCGGCCGGGCCCGTGCGGTGTCCCAGCGCCGTCCCCGGCCGTACCTGGGCAGCACCGAGCGTCTCCAGCCGGTTCAGCCGCTCCCGCACCCGCCGCAGCTCCTCCTGCAGCGCCCGCACCGCGCCGGCCACCTGCGCCTCCAGCTCCGCCGCCAGCCCCGGGGCCAGCTCGGGGCTGCTCCCGGGGTCCCCCCCGGCCAGCCGGACACCTGCGGGCACAGCGACGGGCACATGGCACTGCCCACCCCGTGCTGTCACCCTCTGGGCCCAGCAGCAGCCAGGGTGTCCCCACTCCAGTGCCGCAGTGGTGACAGCGGGTGGCCAGCCCACCATCGGGGTGGTGCGTGTGGGTCACCTGGTGACGCCTGGTGACACCTGCCAGCACCAGGCAGAACACCCAGGGCCAGGGCAGCTCCTCCCTGGCCACCCCCGGGCCCAGCAAAGGCCCCAAAGCAGCCTGGCAAACACCTGGATAATCCAGGCAGTGAGCAGGACACAGGCAGGGACTTGCTGCCAGCCCTGGGGACAGCCCAGCCTGGCCTGGGGACAAGTTCACTGCCAAGGTCAGGCAGCCCGGAAGGGAACAGTAACAGGGGAAAGGGTGAGACACGTGGGCTGTGCCCAGGTGAGGCAATGGCACCGGTCCCACAGGTGAGGGTGGCAATGCCACCCCAGGGCAGCCCAGTGTGTCTGGGGACGGCACAGAGGGTGGCAGGAGGCTCCTCCCTGCAGTGGCACAGCTCAAGGCCTGGTGGCCCCCAGTCACCAGTAGTGCTGGGTGGCATCAGGTGAGTGGCACTGCTGTCCCCAGGGCCTCCAGGGCCCAGTTTCACCCCTGCCCTACTGGGCAGAGCTCACCCTTGGCACCACCCACACGCAAAGGCACCACTGGACCAGGGGCAGGAGCTGGGCACGGGCAGCCAGGGCCCTGCATTCCCTGCCTGGCTGCTGAAGGGCCGGCAGAGCATCCTCCAAACTCGGGCAGTTCAGTAGCACGGCAGGGAATGGGCAAGGGAGGGCTGTGTGCTGCTGGACTACAGCCACTGAGCTGCTCGGGGACCAAGGGATGCAGACACAGGACACTCGTGGCTTCCTTCAGCTACTGATCACCCAGCCACAGGTGCTGGAGCCAAACTCGGTCCCCGGGGGAGTAGTGGCAGCTCCCACCCCCCAGCCCAGCCCAGCCCAGCCCACGGGAGGCCGGCAGCAGCAGGAAGGGGCGCAGGGACAAGCTCTGCACCCACCTGTGTCGGAGGCCAGGGCTGGCAGGTCTGTGCTGCTGCTGCTGCTCCCCTCGGCTCTTCTGCCTTCGCCCCGCTCGCCCTGCCCAGCACTGTGGGGCTCGGGGGGCTCAGCCCCAGCCTGGACCCCCTTTGGGGTGAGCCCCTGTGCCTGCCCGGCCTATGAGATGGGAGAGAAGGGCCCTGAGACCCCCACTCCCCTCCCCGGGGAGGGAGGGCAATGCCAGGGCAGCAGTGCAGTCCTTCTCCTGTGGTGGCATTTTTGGGGGTGGAGGGCACTGAGTGCAGCCAGTGGTGACACCAGCCAGCATCTGGGGGACCCCTGAGGGGAGTGAGGTGCCCAGACCTGGGGTGGCAGAAGAGGGGGGGCTTCCTTCCTCCTTCCACCAGACTCGCCAGGCCTCAGCACAGCAAGTGCCAAACGTGGCAGCAGGGAGAAGTGGCAGGGGAACAATCCAGGTGGTGGCACCCGTGTGGAGCTGCTGGTCCTGCCCAGCCCCAGCAGCCCCCAGAGTCCCAGCAGAGCCTCACCACAGGAATGGGGGGGCTGGGGAGGCTCCTGAGCATCCCCCCAGTGACAGGGACCAGGCTCCAGGAGTGACACGAAGCACAGAGAGGTGCAGGAGGGTTTATGAGGCTCCCAGGCTGGTGGTGCCATGCAGAGTGGGCAGGGCAGGGGTGGCAAAGCCTCCAGCGCTTCCTCCGTTACCTTCTCAGGCTCCATCTGCTCCAGGGTGTCACTGAACGTGTCCCCCTCGCAGTCACTCGTCACCTGGCTCCCCTCGGGGGCAGGAGCCAGCCCAGCTCCTGGAAGGGAAGCACAGGGCTGAGCCCCAGGCAGGGCAGGGGTGCCCGGCTGTGTCGGGGGGCACGGCTGGAACCGGGGGTGTGCCTGCCCAGGGCGAGGCTGGAGAGGGAAACTGAGGCACTGTGGGGGTGGAAGCAGCTCTGTTAACGCGGCCACGAACCCAAGGACTGAATTCCCCCTTCTGCTGCCCACGGCACAACCCCCAGGGCCCCTGGGCAGCAGCGGCACAGGCTGGGACACTGCCCAGCCCCCGGGCACTGCCAGCCCCAGCGCTCGAGGCTGGCACGCTGGCACTCGCTCCGTGACCATATTTGCTCCTGGGGGAAGGCTGGAGCGGCAGCAGGAGGAGGAACCTCCCTGCAGCACCCTGCCCACCCCGGGGCACAGCCAGGGGCCCTCGAGGGGGGCACAGGGAGGCAGGGGGTGACTGCACGAGGGGCTGTGAGAGAAAACTCAGGGCTTGGTGCGGTGAATCCCAGTGCCAAGGAAGCAGCGAACGTGGCTCGAGCCACGGCAGAACATCCCCTCATGGGTCAGGGACCTTCCAGGGTGATATTTCCCAGCTCATGGGGCAACAGCCTCCCCGTGTCCCGGCAGTTCAGCAGATTCTGGTCCCTTTGCACAGCAGGAGGGAGGCAGAGCCAACCCCCCAAGTCCAGCGGGAGCAGTGCCCGGGGCACCCAGGGCTGGAGCAGAGGTGCCTGAAGCCAACAGTTCCGTGGGAGACGGAGCCCCAGCCCCAGTGCTGCTCCACAGGGCTCGGCCAGGTGCTGGCCACGGCAGGGACACCAACCTGGCACGTGCTGCTGCTGGCCAGGCACGCTGTCTCTGGGGCTCTCTGGAGCTGGGCTGCTTGCTGGCACGTCCTGGCTGGGGCCATCCTGCTGCCCCCGGCTCTCTGCACGGAGGGAAAGGCACAGCTGGGTCATTTTGTGGCCTCAGTCCTGTTGTCCTGGCTCCTGTGGCTGGGATGGCCATGAAAATGTCAGGGAGCAGCCAGGGAGCAGCAGCCTCTGGAGGTGCCAGCAGCTGGCAGGGAAGGAGAGGAGCGAGGTTTGTTTGCTGACAGCCCAGGAACCCACCTGGGTTCACCCTGGCAGAGCACCCGGCTCACCCTGGGGTGCCTGGGGTGTCCCTGTCCCCGAGCCCCTGGGGCAGCTGGCAGAGGGATCAGCACTGGTGAGTGACAGTGACAGCGCTGTCCCCTGGCAGTGCCCACAGCCCAGGGCACAGCCTCGGTAACAGAGCCCAAGGCAAGAGCTGTTGGCTGGAGGAGCCTTGCGTGGGCATCAGCACCCCAGGAGCTGGGCCAGCAGCACCCCGAGAGGAGCTGACACGCCCCAGCCCTCCCCAGCACCCCCTGGAGCCCAGGGGGTTAACCCCAGCCAGATTTCCAGCAGCCCCCAGGACTCTGCTCCCTGCTCCTGGGCAGGCAGGTGTGTGGCAACGCTGCCCTGCTGCTCCTTCCCTCACCCCTCTGCTGTCCCCAGCCTGCCCTCGGCATCACGGGGGACGCTGAGGGGGACAAGGCAGCTACACCCCACACAGGGGTAGTGCCAGGGCCGCCCCGCTCTGGGATCCTCCCAAATCCTCCTCAAATTCCCAAAATCCTCCTCCCCATTCCCAGATCCTCCTCAGGGCGCGCTGTGACCCACGGAGCGTGGCTCCTGTCACCTCACCCAGCACCAGGACAGACCCGGCTCCAGGCACCACCTTCACAAGGCTCTGCTGAAATCCCCACTCCCGGGAGACCTGGTGGGACCTGGATCCAGCCGTGATGTGGGTTCCAAGGGCTGCTTTTTAACGAGCTGTCTTTGTAAATAAACAAAACCAAAGCTGCCCAGACCCCCGGCTCTGTGCCCAAAAGCTGCGGGAGGCACCTGCCACGCTCCACACTCTGAAATCCCCTTTCTGCTCCAGTTAAAAGCAACCAAAGCTGTGATTGCAGGGTCTGAAGGCGAGTTTGGGAGCCTTTGACACAAACGACTCAACAGCTTGAGGAGCTCAGTGCTTTGCACCTCAGTTCCAGCCTCCTCGGGCTCCTTGTTCCACCAGGTTTAGATTTAAGTGACAATGTCACCCGTAAATGACGCTCCCAAGTGGATAATGACCAGTTTAGACACAGCTTTTACATTTCAGAGAAAAACTAAGTCTGCCTTTTAAAGGGGTTCACCATCAAAATGGGGAACAAAGCACCTGGAGCAGCCTTACACACACCTGCTTCTGGCATCCCAAAAAACCCCATTTTGGGTTTGGTGGGAAGCAGGGGGTGACAGGCACAGGACAGCTGCCTGGGAGTGAGTCCGTTTGCCAGGGCTCTCCCACGCCACTGACAGGTCACAGACCCGCACTGGATTCACCTGGAAGTCGCTGTGCTGCCGAGCTGATCCGCCGGTGGTGCCCTCCTGCCCCCTCACTCCTCACCAGCCAGACACAGCCAGGGCAGCCCTGCAGGGGCTGGGGCAGCTCCCGGCACCACAGAGGCATGGCAAGGGCCAGGAAGGGTTCTCCTCTAGCACAAACCCCTTCAAACAATCCCAGTTCTCAAGCCCTGGTTCTCCACTCCCTCCGTGCAGGAGCTGCTTGGCCTGTCCAGATGTTTCCAGCAGCTGGGCCGGGGCCAAGGGGCAGCAGAGCCTGCCCGGGGGCTGATCCTTGCCTGCTGCCCAGGGGCCACCTGGGGGCCAGAGCTCAAATCCTCGCTCAGAGTTTGGTGGAGAGAAAGCCCAGGATGTGTGACACAGAGGGACACCGGTGTCACGCAGAGGGACACCAGGGTCACGCAGAGGGACACCAGGGTCACGCAGAGGGACAGTGCTCCGCCCGCAGCAGCAGCGGTGTCCCGGCAGGCTCGCTGGATGTGCAGCGTCCCCCCCGTGCGGAGCCGGTGCCGAAGCGGAGCCGGTGCCGGTGCCAGCGGGAGGGCAGCCCGGTGGGCACGGCGGCCCCACTCACCGCCTTTCCTCTTGAAGAAGGACTCGGGGGGCCGGGGCATGTCGTGGATCACCTCGTAGAGCGGCTCGAAGTAGCGGAACATCTCCTCCGTGCTCTCGTCCATGGGCACGGTGTCGATGACCTGCGGAGGGCCGCGGCTGGACACGGGCACCGGGCAGCGCCCGGCCCGGCCCTGCCGCCCGCCCCCGTTACCTTCTGGGCCACCTTCTTCATCTCCGCCACGTACGCGGCCATCGCCTCCTCCTTGGACATCGCGCCCAGGCTGTGCCAGGCGTCCCTGCGGGGCCGCGGCGTCAGCGGGGCCGGCCCGACCGGACCCGGACCGGGACCGGGACCACCCCCCCCTTACCACTTGTAGCGGCCGATGGGGTCCCAGAAGCCGGGCCGCGGGCCCTGGCAGCGCCCCGCCGTCGCCTGCTTGTAGTAGCTGTAGAAGCGCAGCATCTCCTCGTACGAGGGCCGGTACGCACCTGCGGGGCACGGTCAGCGGGGCCGCCCGCGCCGCGGCCGCCCGGCCCTCGGCCCCGGTCCCGGCCCTACTCACCGCTCCGCGGCAGCCCCTGGATGACCTGCACGGCGGCGCGGAACTGCGCCCCGCAGCCCGGCTCCGCCATGGCGGGACCGGCCCGCCGCGGGCCCTCTCCGTGCGGGGACAGCGCGGGGCCAATCAGCGCCAGCTTTACATTGGGCCCTCCGCGCCGCGCCCAATCAGCGCCAGCTTTACATCGGGCCCTCCGCGCCGCGCCCAATCAGCGCCAGCTTTACATCGGGCCCTCCGCGCCGCGCCCAATCAGCGCCAGCTTTACATCGGGCCCTCCGCGCCGCGTCCAATCAGCGCGCGGCTCCCGGAACGGGCCCCGCCCTCCGCCGCGCCCCCCGGCGCCCAGCGCGGCGCGCGCGCCCCCTGCCGGCCGGACGGTGCAGCGCGCGGAGAGAGGGGACGGGGCGCCGCCTGGCGGGGATGGGAGGGACTGCAGCGCTGGGGACAGGGACAGGGACAGGGACAGGGAGAGAGGGATAGGGACAGGGGGACAGGGACAGGGACAGGGGGACAGGGGGACAGGGACAGAGACAGGGACAGAGGGACAGGGACAGGGACAGGGGGACAGGGGGACAGGGACAGAGACAGGGACAGAGGGACAGGGACAGGGACAGGGACAGGGACAGAGGGACAGGGACAGGGGGACAGGGACAGGGGGACAGGGACAGGGACAGGAGGACAGGGACAGGGACAGAGGGACAGGGACAGGGACAGGGACAGGGACAGGGGGACAGGGACAGGGACAGAGGGACAGGGACAGGGACAGGGACAGGGACAGGAGGACAGGGACAGGGGGGCAGAGGGACAGGGACAGGGGGACAGGGACAGGGGACAGAGGGACAGAGACAGGGACAGGGGCAGGGGGACAGGGACAGAGGGACAGGGACAGGGACAGAGGGACAGGGACAGAGGGACAGGGACGGGGGACAGAGGGACAGGGACAAGGGAACAGGGACAGAGGGACAGGGACAGAGACTGGGATGGGGGGAAGGGATAGGGGGACAGGGACAGGGGGACAGGGAAAGTGGGACTGAGATCGAAACAGTGGGACAGGGACACAGACTGGGACAGGGACAGGGACAGCCAGACAGTGGGATAGGGGCAGCCAGACAGGGACAGTGGCATAGCAGGACAGGGACAGTGGGACAGTGCCCAGGCCAGGCTGGAGCAGCCTGAGACAGTGGGAGGTGTCCCTGCCATGGCAGAGGTGGCACTGGGTGGCTTTAAGGTCCCTTCCAACCCAAACCATCCTGGAATTCTGTGACAATCGTCCAGGATTCTGGGGCCACATCTGGGGACACCAGGACAGTGCAGCGGGGACAGGGACAACGGAGCCACCTACCAAAGGTGCCAGGGGAGGGGACCAGGGACGGGGACACTGGGATCTGGAACATGGCACTGAGACAGTGCCACCGGGCAGGAGAGGGGACAGCTGGGTCAGGCAGAGCAATTGTTAATTATTACCCAATTCGAGCCACTGCTCTTTAATTCACTGTCCACTTTTAACCACTGTTAATTATTACCCAACCTCATTAATTAGGGTTGTGAGGAAGGGGCGGAATTTGGGGTCTCTGAGCCCCTGGGGTGAAGCCCCCCTGCTCCGAGGGCTTCCTTTGAGGCAGGGAGCTGTGGGGACATGGGGACACGTGTGACCTGGAAGAACAAGGTGCCCCGGGGGGGTGGGAGCTTCTGGGGGTGCCGTGGGAGCTTCTGGGGGGCATTGGGAGCTTCTGGGGGTGCCGTGGGAGGTTCTGGGGGTGCCGTGGGAGGTTCTGGGGTGCCATGGGAGCTTCTGGAGGTGCTGTGGGAGGTTCTGGGGGTGCCATGGGAGCTTCTGGAGGTGCTGTGGGAGATTCTGGGGGTGCTGTGGGAGGTTCTGGGGTGCCATGGGAGGTTCTGGGGTGCTGTGGGCACCACCTGGATCCAGCCTGGCCCAGGATGCTGGAGCTGGGATGCAGAGCAGCCTTCGTCCTTGCCTCCCAGTCCATTTTTCCAGCCTTAACCCCACCTTCAAATCCCAAATCCAAGTGGGTCGACACCCCCCGACCCTCCTGAACCTCGCCCACATCGCCTGGGGGGAAACGTTTCCTTCGCCAATGGAAGACAAAGAAATGAAACTAAATAAAAAATAATAATAAAAAAAAAACCAAATAAACCAGTACAATCTTTTCAGCCCCGGCCATTTCCAGGCTCTGAGTCAGGATTCCTGCTCGCTGCCGGCGGCTGCCGGCGAATCCCGGGGCTGATCCCGGGCACACGTGCTGTGTGTGCTATAAGCGGCCGGGAATGCGATCCCGCTCTCCCCGGGATCCCTTCCAGCCCGCAGGCGGCCGGGAGAAAATAGCAGCGCCTCGGGAGGGGAGGAACCGCGCAGGGATTTGTTTGGCCGCGGGTTTTGCAGCCAGAGGTGTTTATCCTGCTCCTTCCACCCCGGCGAGGCATCCGCCGCCGAGTTCCTGGGAATGCAGCTCCCTCGGGAGAGCTTGGAGCAGAGCCCGGTTATACGGGTCGCAAGTGCATTTTTGGGGTGACTCCGGGGTCCCTCTGTCCCCAAAGGCTTCAGGAAGAGCTTTATCCCCCCCCAAACTCAGCCCCGGCACCGCACAGATGTGTCCCCGCTGTCCAGATGTTGCAGGAGTTGCCCGGGTCCTGTCCCGGGCTGCTCAGGAGCTGCCCAGATGTCTCCCTGCATGTACAGATGTTGCTCTGGGATAAGCAGAGATTGTCCCAGGAGTCCCCAGGGTGCCCAGATGTTGCCATGGATGTCCCAGTGTTCCCTCAGTATACTCCAGCATCCCCCAGGGCACCCAGACGCTGCCCTAAGTGCCCAGATGTCACCCCGGGATACTCAGGTATCACTCCAGGTGCCCAGATGTTGCCCAGATGTTGCTCCAGTCGGCCCTGCTCTTGCCCCTGGGTGCACAGCTGTCCCACCCGGGGGCTGGCAGCACCCCCGGGGCCCTGGCGCTGGTGACAAGGAGGGGTCAGGCACAGCCTGGACTCGGTGATCCCGGGGACCTTCCCACCCTAAACCCTTCTGGGGCCTGTGTGTGAGCGTGGCCGCACACTCACACTCACACTCACACTCACACTCACACTCACAC
Source organism: Motacilla alba alba (assembly GCF_015832195.1). Classification (NCBI taxonomy): domain Eukaryota; kingdom Metazoa; phylum Chordata; class Aves; order Passeriformes; family Motacillidae; genus Motacilla; species Motacilla alba. The sequence goes on from NC_052042.1 coordinate 1,677,558, forward strand.
TCACACTCACACACACCTCGGGCTCTGGGAATGGCACCTCCCGGCTCATTCTGCTACCCCTTCCCGGCTGTCCCACCGCTGGGGACAGCCACCTGGAGGTCCCCGGGTGTCCCCCCGCTGGGGACAGCCACCTGGAGGTCCCCGGGTGTCCCCCCGCTGGGGACAGCCACCTGGAGGTCCCTTTGTGTCCCCCCGCTGGGGACAGTCACCTGGAGGTCCCCGGGTGTCCCCCCGCTGGGGACAGTCACCTGGAGGTCCCTTTGTGTCCCCCCGCTGGGGACAGTCACCTGGAGGTCCCAGCCCGTGCCTGTGGCCCTCAGCCCGGTGCCCCCCAGCCCGTGGCTGGCACTGGTGCCCAGGTGCCCCGGGGATGCCCGGGGTGCCCGCTGCGGTCCCCGGGCCGGTGCCCGGTGCAGGCGGAGCCGCGGGGGGCAGTGGGGACCCCCGGTCTGTCCCGGGCTCGGACACAGCGGGAGCCGCTGCACCGGGACCCGGGCCGCTCCCGGTGCTGGGGCAGCCGCGGTGCAGGACGAGCCCGGTGCGCTCGGTGCAGCCCCGGCAGCCCCGGCAGCCCCGGGCCGGCACAAACGGTTAACAGAGCCCGGGGGCCCCGTGGCTCCTCCCGCTCCCTCCCCGCGGCCGGCCCCGGTCACGGCCCGGCCGCCCAGCCCAGCGCAGCCCCAGCCCCGACCTCCGCCACCGCCCAGCCCGGTTCCGCCGGCCGGGAGCACCGGGAGCGACAGAACCAACCGGGGCACCGCGAGCACCGGGAGCACCGGGAGAGTCCCGGAACACCGGGAGCGGCGGCGGTACCGGGGGTCCCGGGGGTCCCGCGTCATGATCTGCGGCAGGAGGGCGCGTCCCGCCGCCGAGCAGCTCCGCGCCCCGTCTGACGGCGCCGGTGGCTCCCGCCGGCCCGGGAGAGCCCTGAAGAAAATGGGTGAGTTCGGGGGGAACCGGGCGGGAACCCCGCCAGGGCTGGGCCAGAGGGGTCCGGGAGGGATCTCCGGGCCTGGGACGGAGTGGAGGGGGACACTTGTGACGGGAACGGGTCCCCAGGGCAGGGTGGGGGCCCCCAGGGTGGAGATGGGTCCCCAGGGACGGAAGGGTCCCCCTGGTAGGGAGGGTCCCCGAGGTGGATGGGTTCCCCCACAGGAGGGAGGGGTCTCCCGGGATGGGAGGGGTTCCCAAAGCCACCCCAAAATAGCTGTGCATCGCCCCAGCCTTTGGGGGACAGCGGGGTTGGGGGTTACCCACATCACAGGTGACAGGAGCCCCCTTGCTCAGAGCATTTATTGTCCCCAGAGCTCAGGTCCCACTCCCCAGGACCCTTCCCAACACCCTGCCTCAGTTTCCCCCGCAGGGGTGCTGCGGTCCAGCAGGGCCAGGGGTGCCCGGCGAGGTCAGGGCGTGTCCCTGGGAGCGGCCGCCCGCAGTGGGAGCAGCAGGGAGGGCCAGGACTGGCCTTGTGCCCCCACGGGGACACGGGGCTGTGTGCCTGGGGCTGCTGCAGCTCCGTGTGTCCGTGTGTCCCTGTGGCTGTGTGTCCTTGCACCCATCTGTCCCTGCACCTCTGTATCCACAAATCCAAGTGTCCATCTGTCCCTGCATCCCAGCACCTGTGTGTCCGTGCCTCCCCTGGGCTGTGTCTGGGAGCACCCACGCCTACGTCCATGCACGTCCGTGTGTCTGTCTGTCTGTGCGTCCCGATGCTCATGCACCCCTGTGCCCGCGTGTCCGTGTGTCCTGGCAGCAGTGCGTCCATGTGGATCCCTGCATCCGTGTGTGTCAGTGCATCCCTGGCTCTCTGTGGGACTGAGCAGCTGTGCCCATGCACCCCTTTGTGCCCATATCCATGCATCCATGCATCCTGTGCATGCACCCACCCGAATGCCCGTGTGTCTGTCTGTCCTTCCATCAGCAGATCCACGTATCCACACATCCCTGCGTCTCTGTATCCATCGTCCAGGCGTCCTGGTGTCTGTGCATCCACGTGCACGCTGCACCCTGGTGTTTCTGTACCCACACACCTGTGCCCACAGATCTGACATTCCCTGTGCCCATGGACCTGACATTCCCTGTGCCCGCAGATCTGACATTCCCTGTGCCCACGGACCTGACATTCCCTGTGCCCACGGACCTGACATTCCCTGTGCCCGCAGATCTGACATTCCCTGTGCCCATGGACCTGACATTCCCTGTGCCCACGGACCTGACATTCCCTGTGCCCATGGACCTGACATTCCCTGTGCCCACAGATCTGACATTCCCTGTGCCCATGGACCTGACATTCCCTGTGCCCACGGACCTGACATTCCCTGTGCCCATCCCTGTGCCCACAGATCTGACATTCCCTGTGCCCATGGACCTGACATTCCCTGTGCCCATCCCTGTGCCCACGGACCTGACATTCCCTGTGCCCATGGACCTGACATTCCCTGTGCCCATCCCTGTGCCCATGGACCTGACATTCCCTGTGCCCATGGATCTGACATTCCCTGTGCCCATCCCTGTGCCCACGGATCTGACATTCCCTGTGCCCATCCCTGTGCCCACGGACCTGACATTCCCTGTGCCCATGGATCTGACATTCCCTGTGCCCATCCCTGTGCCCACGGACCTGACATTCCCTGTGCCCATCCCTGTGCCCATGGACCTGTATCCGTGTCCCACATCCCTGCAGCCCCATGCTCGTGCAGCCATGTCCCCATACCCCGTGCCTGCGCCTTGGGCAGGACGTGACCATGCAGCAGGTGCTGGCATCTGGTGGCCGCAGCCCCGAGGCCATGGTGGCTCAGGATGTCCCCAGGAGCCCCCAAACCACCCTTTCCCAGCCCAGGAATGGAATGTCCATCCAGAGCAGGACACGGCCACTGGATTCCTAGGATGGCTGCCAAAACAATAAAGGGAGGAAATAAACACTCCGTGAATAGATGGAAAAATCCTGGCTGAGGCATGGGCCCACGAGTCCCCTGAGTCCACCCTGTCATTGTTCCCAGGCTGAGCTCTGCTGCTGGCACCATCCTGGCATTCTCCATGCAGGATCTGGGCGGCTTTGCTGGGATTTAGCAGCTGGGCTGTGTCACTGCTGTGCCCTGTCCCCCCCTGAACAGCCACACTGTGCTCCAAAGGGGCCCTGGGCAGTGACATGTCCTGTCTGTCCTCTCCTGCTTGTCCCATCCCATCCCATCCCATCCCATCCCATCCCATCCCATCCCATCCCATCCCATCCCATCCCACCTGCTCTGTCCCATCCCATCTGCCTCATCTTGTCCCCGCCTGCCCTGTCCCATCCTGTCCTGTCTGCCCCACCCCCTCCTGCCCAATCCTACGTGTCCCATCTTGTCCCATCTTGTCTCACCTGCATTGTCACATTGTGTCATTCATGTCCCACCCCATCAGCCTCTCCTGTCCATCTCACCCTGTCCCATCCCATCTCTCCATCCTGTCCTTTGCCACCCCATCCCATCCCATCCCATCCCACCCCAATCCCACCCCATCCCACCCCATCCCATCCCATCCCACCCCATCCCACCCCATCCATCCTGTCCCATTTATCCCATGCCATCCCACTGGATACAGATGTGCACCCAGATGTGCACCAATCACCCCCCAGCCCATGCCCCCAGCACACCCTTAGAGCCCCCAGAGTCCCCAGAGTCCCCAGTGTCCCCAGTGTCCCCAAAGCCCCCAGTACACCCCTAGAACTCGCAGAGCCCCCAGAGCCCCCAGAGCCCCGGTGGCCCCGGGCTGTCCCCGCAGGCCTGACGGAGGACGAGGATGTGCAGCGGATGCTCCAGGGGTCCCTGCTCTGGAAGGTGAAGGCCCAGGGCGGCTCCAGGGCGCGGCTGTTCCGCCTGCAGGAGGACGGGGTCACCGTGTGCTTCGAGGGACGCTTCCGGCGCGCCCGCTCCCCGCGGAGCTGTGAGTGCTGGCGCTGTCCCCCCGCGGGGACACCGAGACACAGCCCGCACTGCCGTGAGCTGCAGGGAGAGCCAGGAGCTGGGTGCTGCCCCAGACGCACCCCTCGACCCCACCAAGGAGCTGACCCTTACCCAGACCCCCGCCTGGGACCCCAATCCCAATCTAGGCCCTGGTCCACAGCCTTGGGTCTGGACTCCCACACAGAATCCAGGCATGGACGTGTCCATGTGAGACCCAGACCCCAAACCAGGACCCCCTCCTGGAATCCGGACCCTACCCCAGGACCTGCACCCCCACCCAGGATCCAGAACCCCACCTGGATCCTGACCACAGCCCAGTTCCCAGACCCCCACCCAAGACCGGGATCCCCATTCAGAACCCAGACGCCCCCTGAGTTCCAGACCCCAATTCAGGACCCAGATCACAGCCCAGGACCCAAATCCCCAGTGAGAACCAGGGGATTCCCAATCCTGGGACATGGAACACAATCCAGACCCCACCCGTGCCCCAGATGCCCCCTGGGACCCAGATCCCTGCCTGGGTCCCCACCTGTGACCTGGACCCCGATCCCCACCAGGACCCAGACATCCCCCGTCACTCAGACCGCGGCTGGGGATGCAGACTCTCACCCAGCACCCAGACCCCAATCCTGCACCCCACACCTGGGGTCCGGACCCTCACCTGAGCTATGAATCCAACCCAGAATGTGGACCCCCACCCAAAACCTGAACTCCAGCACCCTTCACGCAGTGGCTCCCAGAGCCTTCCAACCCTTCCCAGCGCCTCCCAGTGTACCCCACATGGAGCTCTAAGAGCCCGCACCCTTCCCCATCCCCCCGGGGTCAGCCCAAGGTCCCGTCTTCATCCCGGCCAGACTCTGTCCCCCTCCCCGGCGTCACCCGTCTCTTTCCGCCCTCATCTGGGATGGGTGCCTGGAGCTGGCACGGCGGCACGGCGGCTCCATCGCTGCCAGCGTCCCCGTCCCCGCAGGGACAGCGGCCGCGGCTCCCGTCTCGCCGGGGATTAGCGGGCTGAGCCCGGCCCGGTACAGAGCCGAGCCCGTCCCGGGGGCGCCGCGGGGTGTCCAGCAGCGGCCGGGGTGTCTTGCAGGATGCTGGCGGGTGGGTGACCCGCCGGGGGAGCGCGTCCATGGTCCCTCCCCACGCCGCGCGTGTCCCCGCAGTCTCGGTGGCGCACGTCGAGGCGGTGCGCCAGGGTCGCCGGTCGGAGGGGCTGCGCAAGCACGGGGCCGCCTTCCCCGAGCGCCACTGCTTCACCCTCGCCTTCAAGGGCCGCCGCAAGAACCTGGACCTGGCCGCCCGCGGCGAGGAGGACGCCCGGCACTGGGTGCAGGGGCTCACCAAGCTGATGGGGCGGCTGCAGGCCATGAGCCAGATGGAGAAGCTCGACCAGTATCCTTCGAGGGGATGCTCGGGGACAGGGTGGGGACGGCTACGGGAGGTTTCCTTAGCCCGGTGCGGTTGGATCCACGGCGTCCTGCAGCGAGCAGACAGGAACAAGGACAACAAGATGTCCTTCCGGGAGGTGAAGAGCATGCTGAGGATGCTCAACATCGACATGGACGATGTCTACGCCTCCAAGCTCTTCAAGGTACCCGTCCTGAGCTGCTGCGCTACCCCCTGGCTCCTTCTCTCCTTCCCCAGCGCAGAGAACTGACAAACTCCCCACACCACAGCCACCCCTGCCCCCAAGGAGCACACGGTGGAGAGCAGAGAGGTGGGCTGAGCTGTCCCAGCCGCTGTTCCGTGTGTCCCCAAGGTGGGACATTTCTCCCCCGTGGAGGGCTGCTCCTATGGGCATCTCCCGAGGTCCCTTTCCGCCTAGGGAAACTGAGGCACGGAGCTCTGCTCTGTTCCATCCCGGAGTGGGGGGTCAGAGGGCTCTGGCTGGGGGAACAGAGGGGGCAGTAGCCGAGCCCCCCGAACTCACCCCACGCACCCTGCCCACTCCAGGGCACAGGCAGAACCAGGCAGGGGGTGGCTGTACCCCGTGCACACGGGGAGGGGACAGTCCCCGAGGCTGGGCTGTGCCACCAGGAGTGTGACCACTCGGGCAACGAGCGGCTGGAGGGCCGGGAGCTGGAGGAGTTCTGCCGGCGGCTGCTGCGGCGGCCGGAGCTGGAGGAGCTCTTCGGGCGCTACTCGGGCGAGGACCGGGTGCTGTCGGCCGAGGAGCTGCAGGACTTCCTGAGGGACCAGGGCGAGGAGTGCAGCCCGCGCCAGGCCCGCTCCATCATCCGCACCTACGAGCTCAACGACAAGGGTACGCAGGGGCTGTGGGATCACGGGGTGGGCACTGCCAGAGCCACGGGAGCTCGTGGATGTAGGGATGGGGCTCTGATTGGGGACATCGCCCCCACCAAAGCACTATGGGATCCTCCAAGGCTTCTGTTACTGTCCTGGTGCCATTCTCAGGGTGCCCCCAGTGTCAGCCATCCCACACATGGCCTGGCTGGCACCTGGTGGATGTGACGCCGTGGGGACGGGTGAAGGTGGGGATGGGCAGCAGGTGGACTTCCACGTCTCATGGGTGGTGTGATGCCAGTTCTGGCATGAATGTGACACTGCTGAGGGACTTCTGTCTTCCTCAGGTGCCACCATGGCAGGTCCAGGGTGAACATAGCACTAGGGGACGTCATGGTGCTGATGAAGGATCTCCATGTCACAATAGTACCCTTAAGGTAGATGTGGCACAAAAAGGGGGCCTCCCCTGAGTGCCACAGCGCCAGGTCTGGGGTGACATGGCACTGGGAAGACAGAGGGCGTCAGGGTGGGGACGTCCACACCTCGTGGGTGTCACCATGCCACGTCCAGAGTGAATGTGGCACTAGCAGGATGGGTGACATCAGGATGGAGATGGGACACTCGAGGGAACTTACACGTCCCCTGGGTGCCACAGTGCCAGGCCAGGGATGAACATGGCACCTCCAAGTGGGGGAAGTCCTCAGGGTGCCACCCCGCCAGCACCATGTGACACCTGCCCCCGTGTCCCACAGCCAAGCAGCAGGACCTGATGATGCTGGACGGCTTCATGATGTACCTGCTGTCGGCTGCCGGGGACATCCTCAACCAGGAGCACACCAAGGTGCACCAGGACATGAGCCAGCCCCTGAGCCACTACTTCATCTCCTCCTCCCACAACACCTACCTGACCCGCAACCAGATCGGCAGCACCAGCAGCACCGAGGCCTACGTCAGGTGCGTGGGGTCCCGTGGGGCCCCGAGTGGGGACAGATGGACACGGGGATGTGTGGATACGGAGGTGCAGGGACAGATGGACACGTGGATGTGTGGATACAGAGGTGCAGGGACAGATGGACACGTGGATGTGTGGGTACAGAGGTGCAGGGACAGATGGACACGTGGATGTGTGGATATGGAGGTGCAGGGTCAGATGGAAACATGGATGTGTGGATATGGAAGTGCAGGGACAGATGGACACGTGGATGTGTGGATATGGAGGTGCAGGGACAGATGGACACGTGGATGTGTGGGTACAGAGGTGCAGGGTCAGATGGACACGTGGATGTGTGGGTACAGAGGTGCAGGGTCAGATGGGTGCAAGGACACACAGGCACAGGGACACACAGAAGGTCCTGTGGCTGCAGGGGGACAGGGACTGATCCGGGGCTGCTGTGGTGGCAGGGCGCTGAGGGCAGGGTGCCGCTGTGTGGAGCTGGACTGCTGGGAGGGCTCGGACGGGGAACCCGTCGTCTACCACGGCCACACGCTCACCTCCAAAATCCTCTTCCGCGACGTCATCGAGAGCATCCGCGACTCTGCCTTCGAGGTGAGACCCGGCGGGGGCCCTGGGGGTGCGCGGTGCCGGGTGTGGGGTGCCCGGTGCCCGGTGCCCGGTGCTGAGGGCTGCCCCTCCCCATGCCCAGAAATCCCCCTACCCCGTCATCCTGTCCCTGGAGAACCACTGCGGGCTGGAGCAGCAGGCCACCATGGCCCGGCACATGAAGGCCATCCTGGGGGACAGGCTGCTGACGCAGCCCCTGCAGGGGCAGGACCCCCACGAGCTCCCCTCACCAGAGGTAAGGCCGCCTGCGCACCAGTGTAGGGTCCCCACGTCTCCTCCAAACCCTGAGCTCGGACCTGCCCTCTGTAGCAGCTGAAGGAAAAGATCCTGGTGAAGGGCAAGAAGCTGCCAGAGCTGTGGCAGGAGCCCCGGGGTGTCACCTCCCTTCTGGACCCTGAAGAGGAGGAAGAGGAAGAGGAGGAAGAAGATGAGGAGAAGGTGCAGGAGAGAAGCCCCCGGCGGGTAAGAGACTTCCCCAGGGATGTGGTTTTGGGGGACCACGGCATCCTGGTGGTGCCAGGGGACCATGGCATCCTGGCACTGTCCCAGCTGAGCACTGCCAGCTCTGCCATGCCCTCTGCAGCCCTGCTCTCTCCTCTTTCAGTCGCTGCAGTCCCTGCAGGAGATCAAACCTCTGCAGGTGGGTGATGGGCTGGAGCTGGGGGCGCTGACAGGATGGGTGCTGGGGGGGCAGTGAGTGGCTGTCACTGCCTGGAAGAGGGGACAGAGCTTGGGGAACCCTCAGTTGTGCCTGCTGGGCTGGGTGGCCTGTTTCTGGGGTTTCCAACACTTTAGTTTCTCCGTCACCTCAAGTTCTCCATTGTGTTGGGCCTTCATCACATCCAGGGTGACCTGTTGGGGTCTGCATCACTTTGGGGTCTCTGTCCCCTCAAGTGTTCTATCCTCTCGGGGTGTCCATCACCTCAGGCTCTCCAGCACTTTGGGCTCTCCCTCATCTTGGCGTTTGGAACGTCTCAGGCTGTCCATCCCCTTGTGTTCTCCATGACTGCAGGTTCTCAACCTGCTTGGGCTCCCCGTCAGCCCCTGGTCCCTCGTTCCATTGCCCCGGGCTCAGCACCACCTTGGGCTCTCCACTGCATTGAGGGTCTCCATGGCCTTGGGGGTCTCAGCACTCAGCACTAGCAGGGGAGAGGGTCTGTGGACCCTTGGACTGGCAGGTGGCCAGCGGGGCCAGCTTGTCCCTGATGCCACGGTGGCTCCCGCAGGCCAAGGACGCGTCGCAGGTGTCCCCGGAGCTGTCGGCACTGGTGGTGTACTGCCAGGCTGTCCCCTTCCCCGGGCTGGCCCAGGCCCTGCGCCACCCCCAGCCCTGCCAGATGTCCTCCTTCAGTGAGAGGAAGGCACGGAAGCTCATCAAGGAGGCAGGTGAGGGCCACCAGGTGGGGACAGGATGGAGACAGGGTGGGTCCATACTCCCGAGCCACGGGGATGCAGGATGGGCTGAGAAGGATGGGCTCGGTCTCTAGGGTGGCTCCGTGAGTGGTCAGGGTCACGCTGGCCTCACCCAGGCTGCCTGGGATGGGTGGGACTGGGGTCTGCTGGCAGGGCCTGCCTGGGGCCAGGGCCAGGGCTGGGGTCACACGAGCAGGATCTGGATCAGGATTTAGGATGTGGCATCTGGGTCCAGGGCCTGGGGCTGTGAATAAGATCTGGATCAGAGTGCAGGCACTGAAGTCTGGGGTCAAGGGCTGGGGCTGGGGGTCAGAGTCAGAGTCTGAGGTCAGGGCCTGAGATTAAGATCTGAGTCAGTGTTCAGGGTCTGGGTTCCAGGGTCCGCGTCTGGAGTCAAGGATTAGGACCTGGGTCAGGGCATAGGCTTGGTGGTCTTGGTTTGGAGTCTGAGGTGCAGGAATCAGGGTCAAGATCTGGGGTCAGGGTCTGGGTTCCATGGTCAAGGTCCAGGGTAAGGGGTCTAAAGTCAAGTGTGGGATCAAGATCACAATCAAGGGTCAGAGGTTTGGGGTCGGGGTCCAAGGCCAAGGTCCAGGTTTGGGGTCCGGTTTCAGGGTCACGTGTCAGGTGACACACACCCAGCTGGGCAGGCTCTGTCCACGTCCTTGGGCCAGTCAGCCTCTGTGGGAGCCCCCCGGCAGCACTGGAGGGTGCTGAGCCGTGTCCCCCCGCAGGCCCGGCGCTGGTCCGCTACAACGCCCGCCAGCTGAGCCGCGTGTACCCGCTGGGGCTCAAGATGAACTCTGCCAACTACAACCCCCAGGAGATGTGGAACGCTGGCTGCCAGCTGGGTGAGACCCCTAGGCCCCCCTGACCTGGCACCCACCCCTGGGGCCATCACGCCCCCTGACAGCCCGTCCTGCCGTCCCCACAGTGGCCCTCAACTTCCAGACGCCGGGCTACGAGATGGACCTGAACGCCGGGCGCTTCCTGCCCAACGGCCGCTGCGGCTACGTGCTGAAACCCCTGTGCCTGCGCAGCCCCCCCGGGGAGGGCTCCCGGCGCCTGGCCCTGCACATCAGGGTGAGCACAGCCCGCCAGCCTGTCCCCAGGCCCGGCTGGGTGCCACCCACCTCGCTGCTGAGTCACACCCGTGACGTTCCAATGCCTGGCCGGGTGCCACCTGCATCTTTTCCCAGGTGACACCAGCCCTGTCCCCAAATCCAGCTGGTGTCAGCCATGTCTCGTCTCTGAGATGGCATCACCCACCATGTCCCCAGTCCCAGCCAAGTGCCACCCACATCCCTTCTCCTAGGAACCCAGCCACATGTCACTCATGTTCCTTCTCCTGTGTGGTACCAACCATATCCCTCCTCTTCACCCCATCCCCACTCCTGGCTGTGTGCCATCTGCTCCCTTCTGGGGACACCACCTTGTCCCCAGCCATCTGCCACCTTCTCCCGGGTGGCACCAACCACCTCCCTTCTCCTCATCCCATCCACACTCCTGACTGTGCCACCCATGACACTTCTGGGTGACACCAACCCTGTCCCCAAATCCAGCTGCTGTCAGCCATGGGTGGCAACAGCCACCTCCCTCCCTTCCCCGTGTCCCCAGCCCCAGCCAAGTGCCACCTGGGGACACCAGTCCTTTCCCCAGTCCCACAAGCCCCCTGTGCCCCAGGTGATCACAGCGCAGCAGCTGCCCAAGCTGAACAGGGACAAGGGCAGCTCCATCGTGGATCCCTTCGTGCGCGTGGAGATCCACGGCATCCCGGCCGACTGTGCCAAGCAACAAACCCAGCACAAGCTCAACAACGGTGAGTGCTGCCACCTGGGCACCCCCAGGGACGCCCCTGGGCACCATGGGGACACTTCAGGGCGCCCCAGCCCCCAGGGACATGCAGTTACCTCTCACAACCCTCTTACTGCCTGAATCCCAGGAATGCCCAAGGACAACCCAGGGGCTCTGGGAGCACCCCGATCCCTGCAGACACCCCAGGCAACCTGATCTCCAGGGGTGCTCCAGGACACCCAGGGTTCCTCAGGACACCTGGTCCCCAGGGACACCCCAGGGCACCCTGATCCAGGGACACCTTGATGCCAGAGGCACCCTAATCCCCGTAAGGGACAGTGCCTTGGGTACCCACAGCCCAGCACTCACTGCCAGTTGAACCAGTGCCCAGGACATCCCAGTCCCCTCCCCAGCACAGCCAGATCCCACCAGTGGCAGGGTCCATCACGTCCCAGTTCTCCCAGTGCTGCTCCCTCATGTTCTCACCCAGCCCAAGCCCAGTGTGATGCCCATTCTCTGCAATGACCCCAAATTCTTTTCCGTACACCCCACCACTGCCCCAGTGTTACCCCCATTCCCCCAGTGAACCCCACCTCTGCCCCAGTGTTACCCCCATTCCCCCACTGTACCCCACCACGGCCCCAGTATGACCCCCATTCTCCCAGTATGGTCCAGCCCAGCTCCAATACAACCTCCATTCCCCCACTACATCCCATCAGAGTCCCAGTATGATCCCATCCCTCCAGTATTTCCAGCACAGTCACTGTACAACCCCCCTTCTCCCAGTATAGCCCAGTCCAGTACCAGTTTGGCCCCCTTTTCTCCAGTGTACCCTATCATGGCTCCAGTATGACCCCCATCCCCCCAGAATGGTCTCTGTTCCCCCAGTATGACCCCCTTTTCCCCAGTACACTCCATCATGGCCCCAGCATGATCCCAGTCCCCTACCCTGACCCCCATTCCCCCAGTACACTCCCCCACAGCCCCAGGATGACCCCCCTTTTCCCCAGTACACCCCAGTCCCCACATCCCCCAGTGCAGGGCGGCAGCTCAGCCGGGGCAGGGCAGTGCCCGGGGGTCCTGCTGGTCCCCACGTGGCCCCGGTGGCCCCGGTGGCCGCACCCAGCCCATGCCGGTGCCGCAGGGTTCAACCCGCGCTGGGAGGAGACGCTGCGGTTCCAGGTGCGGGTGCCCGAGCTGGCGCTGGTGCGTTTCGTGGTGGAGGATTACGACAGCACCTCCTGCAACGACTTCGTGGGGCAGTTCACGCTGCCCCTGCCCAGCATGCGCCAAGGTGGGTGCCGGTGCCACCCCGCTGCCCTCCGGGCATGGGGACGGCCCCTGGCACCCGCTGAGCCCCCGGCTGTCCCCAGGGTACCGCCACATCCACCTGCTCTCCAAGGACGGCGCGTCCCTGTCACCCGCCACGCTCTTCGTGCATGTTCGAGCCAAGAGCCTGTGAGGAGCCACAGGAGGGACAACCTGGTGTCCCCGAGGTGCCCACGGGGGGACATTGTGTCGGTGTAGGGGACAACAGGCTCCTCCCTGGGCGGACACCCTGCGTGGGGACAGCCCGAGGACACTGCTCACCTGTCTGTGGTGACAGCAGGGCTGGGAGGACCCGAAGGGGTGGGGGCTCCCCTACCCAGGGCCACCCTCCTACTCTTGCTGAGGGGACAGAGATGCTGTGACAACCAGGATGGGTTGATTGGGCCAACAACAGCCCAGCACAGCCCCACAGGGGTGACAGCAAGCACCGAAGCTCACCGGTCTTGGCCACGCTTGATCCCAGCTCCTCTCCTGGGGTGCAAGGATGGTGCCATCATCACCCTGGAGTCCCTGAGGGGACCCTGCCACCACACACTCCATTGTGCCCGGGTGGGGCCACATTGCCAACCTCTGCTCTGGCACCAGCCATAGGCACAGATTTACACCCTGGGATCAAGCCAGTCGAATAAAGGTTTTATTTTAACAGAGCCTGTCCCAGTGTCCCTGTCACCCTCCGGGGCCCATCGTGGGTGGATCAGGGCTGAGCCCACCCCCAAATCAGCAGTGCCCTGGGGAGCTGCCAGGCACCCATGGGTACTGCACCCATGGAAGCTGGGGGGATTCACTGGAGCAGCTCTCAAACCTACCACGGGAATAAGGGGAGGTCCCATGGGGTGTCCCCCACCCACACCCAGCCTCCCCTGGCCCAGGACAGCAGGGACACAGGAGGGGACACAGAGGTACTTGCATAGGTGACACGGACCCCGAGCAGGGGTGATGGCACTGCCAGGGGGGATGTGATGGGCTCCTGGTCCCCACTGAGGCCCCACAGGTCCAGGCTGGGGCGGGCACAGGCTCTCAGGGTCCACGGTGCCACGGGGTGTGACAGGGACACGCGAGGACAGGGAGGCGTGAGAGTGCATAGACGGGGTCTTGGCCTTGGTGTGCAGCTTTGGAAACCTTTGGCTGGGCGGGCAGGAGCATCTCGGAGCTCTGGGTTCGGGACACGGCAGGAGGCTGTCCGGGCACTCCTCGATGGGATGAAGGTTTGCCATGACACCGTTTCCTTTCTCTCGGCGGATCCCGCAGCACAAGGCGACACCGGGAGCTGGTGGTGGAGGCACCGGGGAGGCTGGAGCCCCGGGGTGATGCTGGAATGAGTATCCATATTTCCATGCTTCCAGAGAAAAGCAGCTGAGCAGAGAGGCTGGAGGTATGGCAGTGGCAGTGGAGCATCCCCAGTGCCCACAGCCCCACGGGGCAGGCCGAGGGGAAGGAGCCCCAGGAGCCCGAGCGGAGCGGGGTGCGCCGGCCGCGCTCTGGAGCTGCACCCCCTGGATCTTCGGGCACTGCCGGCCCCAGGTCAGCGTCCAGCAGGAAGGGTTGGAGTCTCCGTGGCTGGGCAGGAGGTGGGACAAGGCATCTCTTGCACAAATAGCCCTTGAAAGGAATCTCGACGTGCTCCCGAGCCCATGGGGAGGAGCCCCGTTTAACGGAGTCAGGAGCAAACCGGGGCAAAGAGCCGAGCAGGGGAGAGCCTGAAGCACCCTCGGGGCAGGCAGGAGGGTTTGGCCAGCAGCCACCATGTCGCCACAGCATCAACCTCAGCTGTCCCCATGGAGAAAAGTCCCAGTCCAGCAGCCCAGTGGTGACCTTCAGCAGCCGAATGTAACTCATGGCAGTTGGGAACAGGAAAGATTTAAAATATATATAATATATACTTTTATTATTCACCCGTTAAATCCATTATATGCCAATCATGATCTAGTTTCAGCAGTTACATTCCCTTGATCATGTCTTTAGGAGGATGCAGTTAAATCAAACAAGGAGGTGGCTGACAGCAGCAGGGGGCTCTGATGCCCCTCTCCCGGCGTGGGTCCGGCTTTGGCAGAAAGGATGAGGGCAGCACCTCCCCAGGCCCGGCTCCTCCACGCTCTCCTGGCAAGGGCTCCCTTACTGCAGCACCAATCCAACCTGGAAATAGGGATCAGGACAGAAATTGGGGTCAGGAGGCGTGCTCTGCTCCGTTCCCAGCCACGCTGGGAGGGCTCGGTGCTGTCTGTGTTGGTTTCCCCACTGGTTTTGGGGTATTTGAGAGCAGCAAAGCCCTGGGTTTGTGGCTGAGTGGCCCTGCCCAGCTCTGATCTGGGGAGGTGACCAATGTTTGGGGTGTGACAAACCCACCAGGTCACAAGACTGATTCATGAGCCAAGGGTGTTTCTCAGCTCACGATGAGTAGAGGGATGGAACACCTCTGCTATAAGTTGGGGTTGTTTAGCCTGAAGAAGGCTGCAGGGAGGCCTCAGAGCCCCTTCCAGTGCCAAAGAGGGGCTTTGGACAAGGGCCTGGAGTGACAGGACAAGGGGGAATGGCTTCCCACTGCCAGAGGGCAGGGTTAGAGGGGATATTAGGAAGAAATTCCTCCCTGTGAGGGTGGGGACCCTGGAACAGGTGCCCAGAGCAGCTGGGGCTGCCCCTGGATCCCTGGAAGTGTCCCAGGCCAGGCTGGACACTGGGGCTTGGAGCAGCCTGGGACAGTGGAAGGTGTCCCTGCCTGTGACAGGGGTGGAACAAGGTACTCTTAAGGTCCCAACCCAAGCCATTTCATGATTCTGTGACTTGGGAGAAGCTGCTTCCCAAGAGGCTGGTCCCTGGACACGCCCCTCCACAGGCAGCTGGCACTGCTGGGGACCCTCCAGGACGTGCTGGTGGCCTGTCATGCACTGACCCAGCGGACCCAGAGGCAGCCCCACCACAGGGAACATTCCCAGCATCAGGCTCTCCCAGCCCCAGTTCTCCCAGTTAAAGAAGCAACTGCTGACACCTCCTGGGAATCTCCTGGGGCTTCCTAGGAGGCTCAGCAGGCAAGTGAGGCTGGTTTAGGGCACAGGGCTTGTGCCCAGAGACAGACCTGGCTTCACACCAGGGAACCAAAGCCCTGTGACTGCCATCAAGGCATTAATTAGCTGTTAAGGCATTAATTAGCTGCGATGTAGCTGGGCAGATTCTGGTTCTCAGCCTGGACAGGTGCTGGATCACATCTCTGGTGTGGAGGGACAGCAGCAACCAGGTGCTGCCTGAGAATGGCCCAGGGCAGGCAGACAGGGACCCAGCACAGCTCTGGGAGCAGGCCAGTGCAGAACAGGCTGCTGGCCCTGGGGACAAATGACATCCTGGGATCCCGTGGCTCAGCCCCCTGCAGGTGGTGGCAGAGCTCCTCTGTCCCAGGTCCTGGTCCAGCCTGCCTGCTCTCTCCAGAGGGGTGGCTGCTCCTCCCACCCCACCAGGACACCCAGGGCTGTGCAGTGACACCCGGGTCCCATGAGGGATCACAGGTGACTATCACAAACCCCGGTGTCACATCTGTCACCCTGCAGCCCTCTGCTGTCTCTGTGCTTGGCCTCCTTCCTTAGAGGGAAGGAGTTGGTGTGAGGAGAAGGACTGAACCTGCACTAGTCCAGGAATAGAATTAGCTTTGGAAGATGAGTGTGGAGGGGTTTTCCCCAGGGACACAGTCTGCAGGCACGGGAGGTGGCAGAGGGATCCACCCTCACCACGTGTGACACTGCAAGGACACCAGCTGGGCTGGAACGCTGAGGTGAGGGTGACAGCAAACCCATGTCCCCAGGGCTGTGGGGACAAGACCCCCTCCTCACAGCACTGACCTTCTCTGGTGCCATGCTGGGACACTTCCAATTGTACAGGTAATACTGCAGGTTCCCATCCCCGATCCCAAACTTCAGCTTCTCCAGGAAGGTTTTGTTTTCCATGAGATCCAGTGCATTGAAGACATCAAATCCTTTCTGCACAGGGAGACATGAAGCCATCAGTTCCAGCTTCTGTGCTGGGGAGTTCCTCCCACCTGGGAGCAGCCTGGCCCCCTTTCCTGCCTGGCTTTGAATCCCAGAAAAAGGGGAGAGCTCAGCCTTGGTGTTCTCACCCTCAATCCAACTACTACAGACTGTTTGCTGTAGGACATGAGTAACCACAAGCTGGAAGGTTCAAGGTACCCCAGCAACCCTCTCCCGGGTGGCAGATCCTTTTGGATTGGGATTTCTATAGTTCCTGGGAACAAGCCCTTTCCACAAACCCAAGGGTGGCCAGCCTGCAGTGAGCTGCCTAGTGAGTTTCCTGGTGAGCTCCTGTGAGCTGCCCAGTGTCCCACAGTGCCAGCCCACCCCTGCATCCCTCCCCGTGGGAAATGGACTTGTAGAGAATTCTCAAAGCCTGACAGAAGGCTCACATAGTAGAACCCATGAAGAGTAATTTGAGATGATTTGCTTTAAGGCATTTACAGCATGGTGTAGCAAAAGCTGATAGACCAAGAAACACCTGTAGTGTATTGTAATTAGGAAATACTGGATTCTGATTGTGACGGTGTGAATTATAACATCTGTATTGTCTCACCCTTCCCACGGGACTGAAAATGGAATAAAAGCTTTTTAAACACCTCTCAGATGCCCCATCTGTGGCTCAGGGAAGGGCCCTTCCCTGCAGCACTCACCGACTTGGCGAGGATGAGCGCGTCGCTCATGAGGTCGATGAGAGGCGTCTTGGTGTGGACGTTGTAGAAGGAATAAGCAGCTTTCAGGCTCTTGTGAGTCGGGTGGTTCATGATGGTGGAGGGCAGGGTGTAAAAGCTCAGGAAGTCTGTCACCTCTCCTGGGGCACTCTGGAAGGCAGAAGGGACAGCATGACACGTCAGGCTGGGATAAAGCCTGGCCAGAGCCTTACAGGGGCTCTCCCAGTTGGAGTGGTGGCTGCAGGGAGACGCAGGGCCCAGGATGGGGGCACCATCCTCCAGCAAATTCCCATCCTGGAGGGGCATGGAGCTCCTCCCCGATGGCTCCCACAGCTCCAGTAGAGGCAAAAGCCCAGGAAATCACCCCTCCCATCCTGCTCCTGCCCCTCACCTCCACCACGAAGGTGTCGATGATGTTCTCCTGAGGTACAAACCAGTGCTCCACCTCCTCTCTGCTCATCACGGGGGTCAGGTGGAACTGCTTCAGGTACTCAGTCAAGAGCTTGTGCACAGCAGGGATGTCCTTGTGTTCCATGGGCCGCAGGCCGGGAGTCTTGGGAGTCTGCAGAAAGTGGGACAAGTTGTTTCATCGCTTGCGCAGTGGTTTTCATCACCCAAGGGCTCTCCAACGAGCAGCACAGAGACACTCTCTGCTTAGATCAGCCCATTATCAGCCCCCCAGCCCCGTGTGCCCAGCAAAGGATGGATGTGATCTGCTGTGACACTGATGGCAAAGATCACAGAGAGCACAGCATGTCCCAAACCCCCAAGTGCCAGGTCAGGTCCCACTGGAAGTGCTCCTACCCACTAACGACACAAACTCTGCTTCCCTCCAGGTTCCTGTTCCCACTCACAGCAGGCACAGCCTGGGAGACACGTCCCAGGCTCCACAAGATGTTATTCCCAGTTGGCCTCAATTACTAATTTAGGGTTGGGATGGCTCAGCAAGCCCAGATCTGCTCTGGGGCTGAGTTTCTATGCAAAAACCAGTAGCTCCAGCCCAGCAACTGCTGTCTGTGTGGCTGTGGGAGGCAGGAGCTGGGAGCTGCCCAGCATGAAAGCAGCACTTTCCACCCCAAAGGGCTGACAGAAAGGAGCCAACAAGGTCAGGGAAGGTGGTGGCAATTTTAACGCACTTTGCTTCTTTCTCTTCCATCTCCAGCTGGGGAACTTCCCCAGCAGGACAACTGCAGTGCCAGAACTGATCAGTGTGACTGAAGAACGAGGGACTAACTCGATCCAAGGTCACACTGAGGCTGTGTTTGGACAGATGAAGGCTGTCACATCTGCCTGCTTGTTTTACCAGAACGACAGGCTATGACTCACCAGCAAACAAAAGCTCACAGGGTCCTCTAACTGCAAGAATTTGCCCTTAAAATGCAGGTACCCAGGCAAAAATACATAAAGATTAAATAAAGCACAACTGCTTGACAGAGTCATTTACTACACGGAACAAACCCTGGGTCTCCAGGCAGAGGACTTGACCTCGACCTCCTTTGTGTCTCTTGCCCAGGGAGGAGCAAGCCCTGAGCCCTGCTCTGGCTGGCACCCACCTCAGGCAGCCGGTACAGCTTTGTGGTACGTTGCATAGTCATGTTCCTGCTCAGGTGGGAAAATTTGACCTCGATGAGTTTCCGAGGATTCAGGGAGCGGTGCCAATACCTGCAGAAACACACTGGCAGTGGGAGACTCGTTCTGGGGCAGTGGGGTGGCTGCAGGGGCAAGTGAGAACATCAGGCCAGCAGCTCCCCACAGAGAGCAACACGGCTCTGAAGTGATTCTGCTGCCAAAGCCTCCTCTCCTGTGTTACATGAGCAGCTTTAGCAAAGCCACGGCACTTATCCTGGAAGGACAGTGTGGGAGCAGAAACCTGGGCTGGGATCACTCTCCCCTGTCCCAGGGAATCCCACACTGGCCACAGGGGGTAGCACAGGAAGGGAAGGTCTGCAGACAGAGATCTTGGGGGAGCCACAGACGCTCACCTGCAAGTCCCCACAGGCTTTGGCAGCACCACTCCTGCAGTGTAAACAGCCTGGAAGATTCCCTCTAGATGCACCCTCCTCGTGATCTCACGGATCAGAACCGGAGCCACCCGTTTGGAGCGCAGCTTTTTGTGGACACACAGGAAGTTTATCTCCACCATCTTCTTCTCTCTTGGGGAAGAAACAATGCAGAGCATGAGGCTTGACTGTCCTGACCTGGGAGGATCAGACCAACGCCCTGGGCAATCAACCTCCAAACCCCTTCAAGGGAATGAGGAGTCAATGCCCCAGGGAAGGGGCAGGGGCTGGTTTTGGAGAACCCTCCCACAAGCTGTTACCCAGGGATTCCCAGGCAAAATGGTCTGAATCTGTGTCAGGGGAGGGTCAGGTTCCATATTAGGGAAAGCTTCTTGCCCCAGAGGGTGACTGGGCACTGCCCCTGGAATCTCCTGCCCATGGAATGGTCACAGCCCCAAGGCTGCCAGAGCTGCAGGAGAGTTTGAACAATGCTCTCAGGGACAGGGTGGATTGTTTGGGTGCCCTGTGCAGGGCTAGGAGCTGGACTGGATGATGCTTGGAGATGCCTTCCAGCTCAGGATATTCTATGATTCTACATCTCCATCTAACCCTGGATGATTTCTGTAAGCCAGAGCCCTAAGTTAACCCACCTCATTGAGGAAAACAGCCTTCACAATGGTTAACCACAAGATGTCCCTGCCCAGAACCAATCTTTAAATATCCCTCAGCCTCCCCTCCAAGCAGCAAAACATCTCCAAAGCTGAAGGGTGCAGGTCTGGCTGTGCACTGGGGAGGACAATGGAGCCAGACCCCCTGAGCACTCCTGAAGCCCCAGCCAGGGGCAGGATGAGAAATGCAGCAGCACTCACGTGTCATAGATGTGGATGGTGGCTGGAATCGCGCTGATAAATCCCACCAGCTTCTTGCTGGAGACCACTCGGACCCCACAGTGCCACTGGGGCAGCCAGCCTGGAGGACGCAGGGCCCTGGGGAGGGGACACACATCAGCAGTCACCTCCCACCCACGGGCCCTGCTGTACCTGCTCCTGCCTCCCATCCTGTCCTGGGACACCCCGAGTCCTGCTGGCCAGCAAGAAGATGAGAGAGTGACAGTGATGTGACAGGGACTGCTGGGATCCAGGACAATTCCTGCACCCCACGGCCAGTCCTCACTAGGGACACAGGAGGAAATCCGTTCCTCGATTCAGGAACACCCTGAGGAAACAGCAGCTCTGCTGCAACAGGACTCCAAGGGTAATTGCTGGCAGCTGCCTTCATCCCACAGCTCCAGGGCACTGAGGAGTCCCTCAGCTACAGGGATTTTCACCAACACTTGAGGGATCAAACCAAAGAGGAGAAAAATCCACTTTTAAGCTCCCATATCCGGGAGGAGCCAGAGGCAGGCAGGGCTGGCCAACAGCCCCTCTCACTGTGTCCCTTGGACACCATACACACTGACAGATGGGGAAAGGACATTTCAGGAAGAAGGGAGATGGGTAAGCAAAGGCAGCTGCAGCCCTGTCACCAGGATCAGGCTTGTCAGCATCCCACAGCCCTGCTCTGCACACTCCTGGTGCCACTCACCACAGCAGGAACTCGGGCGAGTAGTCGAAGCGGAACATGTTGTCATCGTCCTCCACGTAGTTCTCGTTGAGCAGTGTGTACAGCTCCTTCAGCTGCAGCAGCACAGAGCACACAGGTTAAGGAGCTTACTCAGCCATCAACTGCCCCCAGTCAGGACCCTGAGCACTTAATGTGTGGCCACAGCCCTGGGGCACCATGTGCAGCCATGCCCCTGCTCCGGGGTCCTGGAGTAGTGTCACACAGAGCAGGGGGAGCAGCAGGACATAGGGGAGCCCTGTGTCATCTCCCAGAGAGGTGGGTCATGCTCTAAAGGGGGTTCCCACAGGAGAATTCCAGGCTTCAGACATCCTTACATCCCCTTGAAAAAACCAAGCCAACCTGCTCTGTGTGGGATGGGTAAAAAGACCCATCCAAGCCCAAGGTGTGACAGAGCCGCAGAGTCACCTGCTGTGGGGAAGGACACGTTTCCATCCCCAAAACCATGTCCAGCAGCCCAAGCATTGAACTGCCACCCAAGACACTCCAGCAGGAGTGTGCTGAGCTGCCTGTACTCACCACACCTCTATCCCCCAGGTCCAGGGCGTCCCAGGTGAAGCCCTGGGGCAGGGTGTAGGGCTCCTGGCGGATATTGTCCTTGTCCGGCTCCACCGGGCCGTGGGTGTTCACCACTTCTCCTGGAACACAGAGCAGGGAGCATGAAGAAGTTTGAAATAGGGGTCTCCTCGAGCCAGGTCTCATAAGCTCTTGGAGATCTGTTTCACACCCAAGATAGCTCAGCTACCTTAGAAAGCACAAAATCAGCAGGATGGCTCCTGTGGGAGTGTTGGAAACCAAAAGGTTTTAATAAAAGGCAAAATAACAAACTCTTTACAGAGAAAAAACAAGCCAGGTGCAAGAGGTCCTTGCTCCTGGTAAAACACCTCACAAAAGCCATTAGTTTCTTTGTTCTCTTTCTAGTAAATTGCTCGGATGGGACTTTTTGGCTCCTGTCCAATTAGCTATCCTTAAGTTTGAGGTGAAGTCCCCCAGGTCCTATGAGGTGTCTTTTTCGCTAATTGAGAAAAGAAACTTCAGAGCTTTTTTCCTTTATAAGGGGATAGAACACAGTTTTGTCACTCTGTCAACAAGGGGCACATTCCTACAGAAGTTCTCTGCTGTGTGAGGCCAAGCCTCCACAACACCTCAATCTGGTGTCCAAGGTGCCTCACGTCTCCCACCCTTGCAGTGGCAGTCAGGGATTGTCACTTCACCCACCCAGTTTGGGACATGACCATGGGCAAGGAATCAAAACTTCCAGGGCAAGGCTGGAGCCCGCTGGGTGACCAAACACAGCCACAGCTGCATCCTCCAGCTCCACACGTGATCCTGATCCTTCCCCATCCCCACAATCCCAGCCTGGGCCAGCACTTTCCCGTGAGCAGCTCCATGGGACAGGGATCTCCTGCCAGCTCTGGCCACTGCCACTTGGCAAGTGCCAGGGTTTCCTGCCCACTGTGCCTAAAGAAGAGCTGCAGTGAACAACACAACGTTTGTTGTAAAACCACTGACTCCTAAAAGCCCTGATTGAGCCAGGAGGTGTCAGCTTGAGCTCTGGCTGTCCCAGGGATGTCAGTCCAGCAGCATCACTTCAGTGCTGCCAGGAAAAGCAAGTTGTGCTAATTAGGAACTCCCTTAAAAAGGCATTGAAATGGTTCCCAAGCAATGGGGAGGTGATGAAAGCCCAGAGCAAGAACTTCCCCCATCACACCCACCCCAGGCAGCTTCCAGAAACACTCACCCCTGGCTGCCCTCTCTGTTTTGAGCAGGTGCTGAACTGTTTAGAGATCTGGCCCCAAAAATCCCACAGCACTTCTGTTATCTGGCCCTAAATAGCCCCATGCCATGTGCCAGAGAACGCCAGGACCAGGAGTGCTGGGACACAGTGAGTGGCAGCAGCCACCAGCCTGGTGTAGGGAGGAACAAACTGCTTTATGCCTGCTCCTCCTCAGGAGTGTGCCTCCCACACCTTCCACCCTTTCCCCAGGGTTTTCCCAAGCAGAAATGATGTTTCCCAAGCCCAGTATCCTTGGAAAAAAGGGCAAATGCAAGACTTTGCTGTCTCACACGACCATGTGCCATCTCACTGGGATTTTCCCAACTTAAAGTCAAGATTGGTGCTCCCAGGAAAGTTTTTGAGACCCAAAAAAGCCTCACAGTGGTGTGGACAACATGGAATGGGAATCAAACACTGCACCTGCAGCAAAAGGGACACAAACCCACGAAGGGAAATACTGAAGAGCAGCAACTCTGAAGCCATGACAAGTTTTGGATAAATCTAGAAAATTGTGGGCTTGGACTCACTCTCTAGTTCCCCTGAGCTCTGGGGGATGCAGATGAGGAGAGACTTAAATTAAGTTCTCCCAGGCACCCCAATCAGCCTGGGAATGAGCCTTCCAGACAGGCAGCTCTCCTGGCACATCTGCTCTGAGAGCTCCTGCCATGGTGTCAGTGGCAGACCACAGGCTGCCAGGAGCAAGAGGAAGGGCTGGAGCAAAGCCCAGAGCTGGGAAGCACCACTGGGATGTTTACAAGGGACCAAGAGATGGGGCTCCTCATCCTTAGATGCTCATGGCAGCTTGGGGTGGAGCTGCTTTACGTTTGTGCTTCCCCTCTCCTGGCTCAGCTGCAGCTCCTGCCTGTGCCAGAGAGGGATGTGGGCCCAGCAGAACAAGGATGTGGCAGCTCAGCACTGCACCTGCTCCCCAGAGCTGCTCCCTGCCCCAGCTCACCCCAAGTTACCTTCCCCACCAAGGATCTCTGTCTGGGAAGCTCCAACCCCCAGGAAGGGGAGAGCTGCACAGCTCTGAGCCCAGCTCAGGATGTGGCAACACCACACACAAAACTTGGGTACAGAGGGCTGGGGAGACCCAACTCCACGGCTAAGGATGGCAATTAAGGGATGCAAATACAGGAGGCATCAGGTCAGATGTCTGAAGGGGTTCCTTGTCCCCCATCCACCTAGCCCACACTGCTGCATGGTGGGGAAGTGGTTTTGGTGCCTTTGAAGCCCAGGCCAGGCAGGGACTCACTTGGTGGCCACAGATCAGCACCTCCAGGCTTCTCTGAGGGCTTCCTGGAGCAGCCTGGGGACTACAAGGCCTCCACCAGGACCCACAGGACGTCGAGGGGCTACACATACCTAGCTTGGGCACTGGCTGTGTGTCCCAGAACTGGTAGCTCCTCTTGCTGGCTTCCTCCATGGTTTTGGCAGGCCCCTGACCTACAGAGAAGAGCTCGATGGCTTTTTGAATCTCCTGGATCCTCTCAGCAGGTAAAGAGTTCACCTGAGGGCACAGAAGGAGGGTGGAAAGACAAAATGAGTAAGCTGAGCCTCCAGGTCTGCATGTGGGCTCCTCATCAGGGGAACGTGGAGCTGATCCTGTTAGGGGGTACTGGCAGGAAAGGGAGAACAGGCAGGAACCTCCCTTCCCATCCTCAGTCCTTGACAGGATGCATGAACCCTTTCACCAGCCACCTGCCCCTCACCTAGACCTGGTTTCTAGGCACTCCCAGGACAAAGGGGATGGCAGAATTTTCTGAAAAATGCTTTAAGCTTCAGTTAAGTGGATGCTATGAGCCCCAGGAGCAAACCTCCCCACCTGACATCCTGCAGAGACAGATGGATCACCCCACACCCAGCACCTGAGATGCTTTCAGTGGCTTTTCTCTCACTGTTCAGCCTCCTCCCTCTAAGCTGGATCTGTATCCACAAACTGTAGCTTCCAGAGGAGTCCCTGGACACCAGGGACTGGGACAAGGCAGAGAGGTTGAGTCAAGATGAAAGACACTTTCATCCTTCCTCTTCCTCTGCACTGAATTCCCAAGCCCAGCTCCTCTCTGATCCCTGAGGAATTTAGTTTGAAAAACACAAAGCCCCAATTTAAAGCTCTGCAGTGTCAGATGGACAGAATATTCAAAATATTTGGACAGGAACCGGCATCAGACAGAAAACAGCCTCTGCTGATATGTGTCCTCTGCCACAGGATCAGAGGGGACAAGAGGGCCAGGAGGGTCAAACCCTGTGTGTCCCATGCTGCTTCCTGAATCACTGGGTGCTGGACAGGATCAGGCAAAGCCCAGAGGGATAAGATAGACCCTGCTCTCCCCAGCTGCTGTTCTTGGGATCATTGAGCAAAAAATCCACACCACCAGATGTCACCTCCGTGCTGCTGCAGGCAGGACTCACCTGGCAGGTGGCAGCTCCTGCCTGTGACAGGCAGCTGCTGTCTGGGAAGAGAAACTTGAGGGGCTAATCTGACCCTGGAACTGGCTGAGATATCCAGCCAAGGACTGCATTATTCCTGGAGGGCTCTGCAAACACCTTCTGCACCAACAGCAATTCCCACACGTGGAGCCAGGCTGGGAAATCACTCTAAATCTGAAGCTTTTTGAGCAACCAAGTGCCTAAAACCAGGGCTGGGAACTCTTTCCTTGGCCTAAGTAACAGTGGAGAGGTTTGGGATGGGGCTGGCTGTTGTGGGGGGGGGGGCAAGATTCTGGAAAGGGGTTGGTCACCTTCACTGGCTGGTCCTGAGCCTGGTCAGGCTGGTCTCCTCCTCCTTTCTCTTTCTTCCGTTTGGGTTTCTTTTTCTTCTTTTTGGCTCCGCTGTCATTTGCTGGACTCAGGCCCCTGGGGAACAAAAGAAACATCATTGGAGCCTTGGGGTTTTCTTTTGTTTTGGTTTCTGAGGCACTCTAAAGAAAATGCAGGCTCCCTGCTGAGTCCCAGTCTCCAGGAAGGGGAATACTCCGTGCACAGAGGGTGCAGCCAAGCGCCCACCCCACGGCACAGAACTCCCAAAAAGGGACCAGCACCAACACCTCCCACCCCACAGGAATGCTGGGCAGTGGGGACTGTGCCCTGTGCTGCAGGTGACCACATCCCTGCTCTGCCACCCGTGCCCAAATCCACCCTGTGGAGTGGTGGGATGCTCAGCTTTGGCTTTTTCCTCTTCTCCAAGCCCAAGGATAGATGTGGAAGCACAAAACACAGCTCCAGCCCCAGGGATGAGGCCCCAGAGCAGGTTCAGGCACCACGGAGAGGTCACTGGCCAAGGACACTGTGCCAAGTGTCACCTCACCTGCAGAGGTGGCGCTCGAGGGAGATGAGGCTGTTTATTGAAAATTACTATATTGTTATGCTGGAGCTGGAAAATTGAGAGTGAGGAGCAAATCTCTGGGAGTGCAGGGTGAAAGTGCCCACACCAGGGCACAGCTCCTCCTTCCAGAGCTGCAGGGCAGCCCTGGACACCCAGATCATTATCATCCCCAAACAGCTGCTGGTGTGAAACCCCTCACTGAGCCTGGCCTTTGTTCCAGCAGCATCCTGATGCCAAAACCCAGGAGAGATGCCTGCTCCCAGCATGGCAGATGGCAACTCATGACGATGATCTTGTGATCCTGCCCGGGATGACCTGACACAGGACAGTCACTGCTGTGGGGGAGCTGGGAGCTGGCTACAGCCTCTGAGACAGTCAGGGTTCAGGGGGAAATCCAGCCCTGGAGAGGCTGGAGCAGGTCTGAGGGGAAGGGTGAGAGGGGAAGGAGGGGCCAGGAGAGCTCTGCCAGCTGCCAGCACATGGCCCAGCCCTGTCCTGCCCCTCAGTGCTGCCCAGCAGGGTCAGCACACAGCCAGTGCACTTGTACTCCACAACACAGGTGTCGCCCTCCTTGCACCCCAAAAACAACTCCCACAGCAGGGACAACCCCACAGATGTGACCTGCCCAGAGCACCAGCCTGGAATCCCCCCACACAAGCACAGTTTCATGTCTTTACCAAACACAAGATAGTGGTAAGAAGAGGGGGGAGCAGGAAAAAAACAAGAAATTAGTTGGAAAATATGTTGGAGCAGCATTCAACTACTTATTTCAGCAAGGAGAAACTGTGAGGAAAACAGAGCTTGGGAGGTGGAAGGTGTCCCTGCCCAAGGCAGGGGGTGGAACTGGATGATCTTCAAGGTCCCTTCCAACCCAACCACTCCATGCAATTCCTGGGCTGAGCAGTAAGAAGGTTATGAAACTGGGGAAAAGTGGATGGAGAAATGTTTTTGGAGGGATGAAGCCGGGAGATGCCTGTGGATATAGAACAGAAAGCCAACATGATGGGCTGCACTGCCCTGGGGAGCAGGGAAGCATGGTTTGCAGGACACAGAGCTGCTGGGCTGGGGAAGCTTTTCCTCTGGATAAAACCTGAAGAGCAGCAGAGCCTCTGCAGACAGCACACGCTGGGGAAAAGGATCCCCATCCATCAGCAGAGCCTGGGTGGGACACCAGACCATGGAAGCATTCCTGGTGTGGGAACAAGCAGTGGTTCAGGGCAAGCTGCTCCACAAAAGGGGGTGAAGAGAAGCCCCACCTTCTTCTCCAGAAGAACATGAAGGGAGGGGAGCAGGAGCAAAGCCACAGCTCCAAGGTCCAGCGCCCGTGGTGCTGCTGCACCATCCCTGGAGCGAATCTCACCTTCCCTCCACTGCCAGGAAAGGGCTTTGCCTCCACCTGGGAGATGCTGCTTGGACGTGACAGCAGCAGCAATGCCAGCATAGCGCTGCTGACACCACTATTGATTTTAGTGACAAATGTGTGATGGCTTTTTTAACTCTCTGGGGAGGAGCACAGGCAAATCCTGGCCACACTGAAGTCCTGGGATGAGCAAAGCCACCTTGGAGCTGCAATAAACACATCCAAACCGTTTCCTATCAATTCTGACACCACAAACTGACAGCACCAGGAGAATTCCTGAGCACACCCCAAGGGCTGACACTGGAAGTTGCCCCTTCTAAAGGGAAGGGACACGTGTTCCCAGCTCACCTGCACACTGGGATGCTGCAGGTGTCAGTTGTGACAGACAAAATGCTCCCCTCGTACTCTGTCAGCATTGCTTTGCTTCATAAATCAGAGCTGCCAACTCCCAGCTTGGTGCTAATGAGCTCAGCCCATCCACGCCGGGCTCGCAGCTGAAAGCTCTGAGAAAATTCCTCCCTGATTTATGAGCAAAGCTGTCGTGACCTGGAAGAAATCAAGGTGGCAGAAGGTGGGATGAGGTTTTGCATTCCAGGTGGCATGGCCTGGGGAAGGGCCCTGCTCCAGCCAGGAGATGAAAACCAACCTGGCCGAGGAGGCACCAGCATGAAGGAAAGTGCAGGAAAGCCCAAAGGTCCCACTCACTACACCCAGAGAAGCAACAATTACAGGTATTTTCTATTTTAAATCTATTTAGGAAAGCAAATCTCTTCTTTCCCCGGGGTAGCTACACCACCCAGACACTCTCCAAATTAATGACAATGCCCCACCAGTGTCCTGGGACAAACCACCACCCAAAATCTCAGCAACTGCAGCTGGCCTGACACAGCTGAGAGGGCTGGAGCAGTTTCATCCCCAGGAAGGGTGAGCTGCCAGCCCAGCTCACATCCCACAGCCTTCCCAGCTGCATTTAAGGCCTTTTTTTCCTCCCTTTGCACTGAGAAATGAAGCAGCTGCACAAAGGCACCTTGGCTGCACTGTGCAAACATCTCCCAGCTCCCTGTGGGATCACCATAGTCTCTTTTCTGGCTAAGGAAAACCCTTTTCCCTTCTCCTGGGAAAGGCATCCCCACCACCATGGCCACCACTTAGCACTCCAATCCCTCCTTTCCTGTTTCCAGGTGGCTCCTTGAGTTGAAGGCAAAGGCTCCAGCCCCAACCACTGCCCAGAAAACAACCCCTGTGACCTGAGTGATCTTGAAAATTGATTTTTTGGAAGCACTTAAAGCCAGCAACCAGGCTTGTTCAGGGTGAGACTGGCTCTGCTCCACCAGCTCAGCCCCTCTAGAGGCTGGAAAACCCCAGACTCACCCAGTAACAAACTGGTGCTCAGGACCCACTAATCCACCCCTGGATCCATGGGTGCTCCCAAAGCTGAGGGAGGAAGCACAAGGGGAACAACTCCAGCTGTGGGCAGCTCCCTCAGCCCGCTGGGAGGCTGGAAGTGTCAGATGAGAAGGGAGTAGATCCCTGCTCTGTATTTAGGTGCACGAAAATCCTTCTGCCATCCCAGGGGCTAATCAGGCACGGTGCTTAGGCTGTAATCTCTGTAATCTCGTTAGGGGCTGAGGCAGGGAGGATCTCCAGATGGCAGAGCTCAGCTCCCAGAGCCCAGCGTGCCACCAGTGCGCTCCCTACAACTGATCCCACGTGCTGGAGCTCAGGGCCTGTCCCAGGAACCCCTTCTCACGGCTAAGAGCAGGCAGGGATTGCCAAACCCACTGCAGCCCCTCTGGAAAAGCCCCTCTGCCCCCTCACGCCCCATGCAGCCGTGCCACAGCGCACTGCCAAACCCTTCCTGCCTGGAACAGCTTCCCCAGGTGGTTCTGAACTGTTCCAGAGGACTGGGACACTCCCATCCCTGCTGTCACCACTGCCCTCAGCGCCTGTGAGGTGACAAACCCCACCAGGCTGAGCCCATGCAATGTTCCTGCGTCCCCAGAAGCAGGGAATAAATCCTCCACAGCCACCAGGGACACAGCAGAAGCTCCCTCCACACAAAAGGAAACGTGAAAAACAAGCAAGTGGGATTATTTTCTTTGGAAAATCAGCTTGGATAGCCACAGCAGAGAGCAGGGCAGCCACTTCCCCACGCTGACACAGGACTGAGGCTGAGGAAACTCAATTCCTCTTTCCTGTCCTTAAAAGGAAAGGAAGTATTGCTTTCACTAAGGAATACTTTCATGTTTTAAACCTCAGGGCCAAGATCCAGCGAGTCCCAGCACAAACTGGCACGGGCAGGGCTCTGAGTGTGGCCCTACAAACCCTGGCAGCTCAAAGCCCTTCCCTCGCCCTGTTTTTGGGGACAGTGTCACCGGGGTGACAGGACACACTCCCACACCCTGCTCTAATGGGATGGATGGTATGGAATCAACAGAATTAACAACTGTGCATCCAGTAAGAACACCATCCTCCTTCCCACCACTGGGTCTCTCCCTGGTGCTTTTTGGGGGTTTGCCAGACAGCTCCACAGCCTCCCTGCCTCGTGCTCCTTACGGCTGTGCCCACCAGCCACACTTCTGCTGTCATTTCCCAAGCTATCCAAACTGTTTCCTACTGGATATTCCCCAGGCTGCCTGTGGTGGCCCAGCTCCTCGAGGTGGCCAGAGTGATGCCCGGGACGCCAGGAGGGCTCCAGAACACACCTTTTCCTGGCAAAGGGCAGGAGGAACCGCTGGGCTGGGGAGCAGCAGTGATTGAGCACCGTGTCTCCTCTGCTCGGCTCTGGCTTCCACAAACCTAATCATGTCAGAGGGAAAGAAAATAAAAATCTCCCCAAGCACGGCTAAACCGATTAAACTGAGACACGGTGCCACACCCGGGAGGCAAATGAAATAGAAATGGGCAGCTGTGCTGTCATAAAAAAGCCTCTGTGATATTTCTTCTTCTGTGACCTTTTATTCGCTGAGTTCCTGGGAAGGGGGGATTGCCAATGGAAAGCTGCTGGTGGAGGGACAAGGGTTCTCCAAGCCCGTGGTGTCTGCTCTGCAGGGCTGGGGAAGCAGCACCAGGAGAGCAGGAGGAGCCCAGGGAGGCTCAGGTGCAGGAAAAACAAAGTGCAGAACTGCAGGAAACCTCTGGAACGCCACACGCTGATGTTGCCAGTCCCAGCAGGAACGAGGACAGAGCCTCTCCTGCAAATCCCAGGCACGGTGAGGCAGCTCTGCTGTATTAATTAAGGCAGTGATTAATGAGGGTGCCACGTTAAGCATTCCAGCTCTTCCCTACTGAGATAAGGACCTGCCTTGCTGCCTGTGCTCACTCCCTGCCTTGTTGTTGTTATTCCACCATTCCATAGCCCTGGAGGCTGCGCTCCTCCAACCACGAGACAATGTAGGCAGAGCTTTGCAAAACCCTGGGCTGTGTTTAGGATAACGACGGGATGAGTGTGCAGAAACCCGGGATTATTCCAGGGATGCCACCTGCTCCGGAAAGCAGCATCACGCGTGCCATCGTGCCACCACCCTGGGTGTCACCGCGGGGATGGAGATGCCACGAGTGGGCTGAGGCTTCTGCGGGAGGGCAGAGGGAATGTGGGGAGACACACCCTAACGCAAAGCCAGGAAGAGCTGCTAAATGGGCTCATTTCTGCCCGAAAAAGGCACTCGGGCTCCGTCCCGGCCGCCCCGCAGGCACCGCAGCCGTCACCCATCCATGCCGCGGCCGCGCCCGACCCTGCTGAGCTTCGGACACGCGCCCGCAGCGGGCGTGAATGGGCGCCAGCGGCACCGCCCCCCCGCCAGACTGACCGGCGCCTCGACCAATCGCTTCCCGGGATGCTGCCCAGCGACCAATCAGCGCGCCCAAGGGGCGGGGCGCCTCTCACTTCCCAGCCGTTCCTCGCCTCAATGGGCCCGGGCGCCGCCGCGGCACGCGGTCCCGGCCGCCGCTCACCCCCGGTTGGAGCCATGCTCCGCCTCGTTCTCGCAGTCGCTGCAATGCTCGTGGTCGTTCTCCTCCGCCGCCGGCCGCGAAGGCCTCGCCGGTGGCCGCCTCACTGCTGTCTCACTGTCGTCCGCCATCTTCAACGGGGCCTCCGCGCGTGCCGCACCCCCGCAACAAAGCGCGCCGCGATTGGCCGGCGGGCCGTGAGGCATGCCGGGAGTGGTAGTCTGCGTGGGCTCGCGGGGGCCGGGCTGCGCCGGGGCAGGGACTACAATTCCCGTCAGGTCTCTGGGGGTGTCTAGGGGCGGGCCGCCGGTGGCGGGAAAGCTCCCTCACACCGGGCAGCCGTGGATGCCCCGGCGGACGGAGAGCCGCGGCCCGTTCCCCGCCGAAGCCGCGGTGCTCGCGCCTCCGCCCGTTTCCTCCTTGAGGGATGGGTCGGGTCTAATGAGAGCGGCGCCGATTGGCTGGGAGAAACGCCCCCGCTCCCGCCAGCCAATAGGCGCGCGGGACACTGCGGCGCGCGTGAAGCCGGGCGGAGGGTGAGTGCTGAGGGCGGGGGCCATGGCGGCCCCGCGGGGGCGGTCAAGGTGGTTGTGGCGGCGGCTCTTTCCCCGCCGCTTAACGATGTATCGGGGATTCTTCCTGTTGGCTGCAGCCTCCTCGAGCCAAACACCAGCTCTCTCAGCCCCAGCAGAGACGGGGAGGGCCGGGTGAGGATGGTGCTGGAGGATACGGTCCAGCTTCATGCCCAGTCTCTGCTCTTGCCGGACGGATGGATGGAGGCTGGCAGCTTGTGCTGTGCTCAAAACCCCCAGGAGTTGGGACACGGGAATTTTGGAGCACTTAGTTATTTGAAAAACATTTCCTCAGTGCCCTGGGTGCATCTCCCCATTCCTCACTGCAGGAACAGCTCACCGAGTTTTCCAGCCTGGCCAGCCTCTGTGCCTCATGTTCTGGTTTTTCCCCATGTCTGGTTTAGTTGGAGCAGGCCAAATATATCTCCCCCAAAAATGGTGTGTTTTGGGGAAAACTGGTGTTGGCTCCTGCCAGTAACATCTGCAGGAGCAAGCTGCCCTCTCCCCTCGTGTGCAGTTCAAACCAGAGCTTATTAAATATTGATGCCTGAGATCTTGCCGGCCCTTGGACAGCACGAGTGTTCAGATCCCTGACTGGCCCTGCTTTCCAGGAGAACCCTTCAAAGGGCTGCCTTCCCCTGCAGTAATTCCTGTGGAGGAGGGACAGAAATAGCAGGGTTTTGCGAGCAAGTCCCAGCTGAGGCTGGAGGCCAGAACGCTGGGCTTCCTGCAGTTAAAGCCCTGTTTACAAGGGCAGGAGAGTTTTCAGTGTATTTTTACAAAGTGTATTTGTTTCAGTATATTTTTTACCAAGCAGGAGCCTCCACTGCCATGATCCAGCTCCTCCTGGTGCCTCCTCCTACAGGCTGCAGCAGTGGGAGGATAAAGTCCTGCTGGGATAAATAAACAGCCCCTCTGCCACTGCCCCCCGTGGGGCCAGGTCCTGCTTGGGATGTCCGTCAGCCTCCCCAGTCACTGCTGTTTGCTGTTCATATTTTGGCCCTCTCTTTTTCCTGTCGGGTCCCCCTTGTTGCTGCTGGAGCTCTCCCCCTCTGCTGTCCTGCTGTCTGGAAAAGGGAAGGAGCACGGGCTGCTCCAGCTCTGCCCCTTCCCTCTGCCTCCGGCTGCCACAGGACTCGCCCACCCCCTCCTGCCCCCCAGACTGTGGGTTTGGCTCCTGTTTGTAGGACTGAATTGTGGCTGGAGTGCCTTTTTTTGTTGTTTTCCAGCCAAAGGGTGGCAGTGCTGTGTTCCCTGCCCTCCTGCAGCCCCTGCTGTCCTGGGGTGCCACTCACGGGGCACCGTGGGCACCCGGTTCCTTTGTGGGCAGAGTTTTTGGGGGGCTGGTGATGTCTGGAGGGAGGGTGGAGATCAAAGGCAGGTTAGGCAGAGAGAAGGTGCCCGGGATTGTTGGGGCTGGGCTGCCAGGAGGGAGCAGGGTCTGGGCAAGGGGAGGCCAAAGGGTGGCTGCCAGCAGCCCGTGGCTCCTGGCCAAAGGTGACAAAGGAGCCGATTCCTTCTCAGCTGTAGCAGTGGCAGGTTCAGCTCCTCAGCCCTGCTGTCACCCGGGATGAGGTGTCAGCAAAGTCAGAGCTGCTGTCCTCGGGGCTCTGCAGGGCTCGGCTGCTCTGGGCTGGCTGCAGGAGGACGCTGTGCCCTGCTGGGGCTGCTGTGTTTTTGGGATGCACATACTCACGGTCCCCTCAGCTCTCCAGAGCTGCCTCTGTGTGGCTGAATCCTTTGGTTGTGAGAGCACACGAGCAGGATTTGGAGGATTGCAGGTCTGCACTGAGCAGGGAGGTGTCTGCAGGAGCTGTGGCAGCCGTGTTACCAGCCCCCTCCAGGGGAGCCCGATCTGTGCTCAGGGCAGCTCACAGACACCAGTTTGCTGCTCAGAGCTGTGAGTTCCCTGTCCTTCGGGCTGCCACTGGTGTGGGAATGGGATTCCCTGAGT
This sequence comes from Motacilla alba alba, assembly GCF_015832195.1. Taxonomy (NCBI): domain Eukaryota; kingdom Metazoa; phylum Chordata; class Aves; order Passeriformes; family Motacillidae; genus Motacilla; species Motacilla alba. The sequence continues at coordinate 1,711,083 of NC_052042.1, forward strand.
GCCTTGTGGGCTCTGCTGGTGCCAGAGATGGCTGAGCTTTCATACCTGGCTGCAGGGATTGAGCAGGGCTCTCCGTCTCAGGCCTCCTGTGTCCCAGTGCTGCCTCGGATACTGTCTGAGTTCTGCCCTTTTTCACTGCTCCTGGGTCACCCTCTACAAGCCTGCCAGAAATTTCCTGATTTCTCTGAGCAGATCCAGAGGAGGTCATGGAGATGCATCAAGGGCTGGGGCCCCTCTGGAGCCAGGCTGGGAGAGCTGGGGGTGTTCACCTGGAGAAGAGAAGGACCCAGGAAGAGCTCAGAGCCCCTTCCAGTGCCTAAAGGGGCTCCAAGAGGGACTTTGGCAAGGGCTTGGAGTGGCAGGACAAGGGGAAATGTCTTCCCACTGCCAGATGGAATACTGGGAAGGAATTCTTCCCTGTGAGGGTGAGCAGGCCCTGGCACAGGGTGCCCACAGCAGCTGTGGCTGCCCCTGGATCCCTGGAAGTGTTCCAGGCCAGGCTGGACAGGGCTTGGAGCAGCCTGGGACAGTGGAAGGTGTCCCTGCCCATACCAGGAGTTGGATGGGCTTTAGGATCTCTTCCAACCCAAACAATTCCATGATTCCACGGTCAGGGTTTTGTAGATGGGGCTCTGGTTTGATGAGTGGAGATGCCAAAGGGGAATGAGTTGCTGGAGGTGCAGATAAAGCAGCTGGAGGATCTTAGTGCTGGCTCAAGGGGCACATCCAGAGACGCGTTGTTTAATCCAACACTGTCCTCCAGCCCGTGGAACACCCAGCTCAGAGGGCGTCAAAATCCTGCTGATGTCTCAGTGCCACCCTGACAAAGCAGGAAAATGAGCTTTGAATGAAGTTGCCTGTTTGGGACTAAATATTTGATGCGCTCAGCACGAACAGAATGGCCTGTCTGGCGTGTTCTCCAGCTCTCCCGTTTCCCTCGCAGAGCACCATGTTCCTGGTGGGACTCTCGGGTGGGATCGCGTCGGGGAAGAGCTCGGTGGTGGCCGTGCTGCGGGAGCTGGGCTGTGCCGTGATCGATGCCGATGTCATTGCCAGGCAGGGTGAGTTTTCCAGAGCTGCTCGGAGGTTCCCCTGACAACCGGGATGGCTGCTGACGGCAGAGGGTGCTCTGGGCACATGGCAGAAGGGTTTCCCTCCCGCTTCCCAGCCTCAGCTGCCCCGGGGGGCATTGGAACGGGGATGTATTAGTAATAAAGAAAAAAAAGAAGATCATGACCTAATAAACACTGTGGGGAGATTGTTCTCTGAGTTTCCATCCCCTAGCGTGTGATGCTTCCCAGCTTTGAAAGCCAGCTCTGGGCAAAAAGAAATGTGGTTCCCTGGCAAATGGGATGCCTTGGCGAGTCCGACACGCCCCCTGAGCCCCAGGACACCCGTCCTGTCACTCAGTTGCGTTGGTGGCCGAAAGAGAATGTCCCTCTGTCATGGATGTTGTTTTTCTGGTGATACTGAGAGATGAGACCTCAAAATTATTGTGCTAAAAAAAAAAAAAAAAAAAAAAAAACCAAAACACAAAAAAAAACACCCAACCAAAAAAAACCAAACAAACCCCACCAAACCAAAATAAAAACCCCAAACAACAACAACAAAAAAGGCTTGTGCTGCTTGGGCTGGAGAAAAACCCCAGAATCCCAGATCTATTGACTAGTAGGACCAGAGCAGACCTTGTTTTCCCTGATTACCTGTGAGATGTTAATCCCTTCACCCCACCAGGATAACGAGGAGAGCAGAGGTTGTCCAGAGCAGCTGTGGCTGCCCCTGGATCCCTGGAAGTGTCCAAGGTCAGGCTGGACAGGGCCTGGAGCCACCTGGGACAGTAGAAGGTGTCCCTGCCCATGGCAGGGGTGGCACTGGGTGACTTTTCTCCCCAAACCAGTCTGGGTTTCTGAGGGCTGTGGATCCTGCATGCAGCAGGTTTGGGGTCTGCTGCTGAGCCATGGTGCAGTGGTGTCATTTGGAAGTGCCTGAGCTTTTCTGTTTGGTGAAGAACTTACTGTGTAGCCACTCAAAGCTGCGATGCTTTAACATTTTATTGCACTGTAATTCCCCTGGAGGTGCAGGAAATTTGCTGGAGGTGCTAAAAGCCCTCGGAGACGGTAAGAAAACACTACAGATACTCTGTGCAAGTTTTCTGCCAATCACTTTATTTTGCACCAATTCCTTTTTTATATGTGTTTGTTTACTGTATGGATTTCACCCATCCTGAACCAGCCTCCCTGTGATATTCCACAGGAGAAAAAAATTGGTCTTAAAGACTTTTATGAGGTTGGCCTGAGGTGACAACCTGTGGCAATGTTCCTGGATTTGGGAGAGATGATTATCTGCGGTCTGTCCTTCGCTGTGGTTACCCTCAGCTGGAGCTTAATTATGGTTTTATTGCTTCTTCCCTTTTGTTGGGGATTTTTTTTTTTTTTGGTGGCTTTAAAGTTATACACTCCTGTAACGTCAGAGCCCCTGCAAGGGCTGACTGGGGATTGGGCTTTCAGAAGGTTTTCCTGTTCATTTTCCTGAAGAATTTAGTGTCTAATGTGAAAGACAGTAAAAAAAACCACCTCAGCAGCATCCAGAGCCAAGTTACAGCAGTGAGTATACACACAGCGCTGAAGTCTTCAGCTGGTCCTGGCTCCTTTGGGATCTCCCTGCTCCATCCCTGCTGGGAATTGGCTCAGCCCAGCTGCTCTCCCAGCCTTGGCGGGTGGCCATCTCCGTGTCCTCCTGCCCACCCTGCTGACTGCTCACCCTGAGCAGCAGCACGTGCCAGGAGGGTTGTGGTGCTGAATTAATGTCTGCAGGACTTCCATCTTCCAGGTGTCAGCCCTCAAAGGGACCTTGGGCTGGCAGGAGCTGCTGGGCTGTGCAGATGTGGTGCCAGGACAGATGTGCTGGAGGCAGATGTGCTGCCAGGGCGAGCATCAGCTCTGTAGTGAATGAGCAAACCCCATCTGAGGGCGATTACTGATGCAAACACCGACTGTGCTGTAAAACTGCCTCTCACCCCCAGCTGTTTGATGTTCTCAGTGGTGCAGCCCCACTCCAAGGCCCATCAGCAGATCCTGCAGCACTTTGGCACCGAGATCCTCCTGGAGAACGGCGAGATAAATCGTGAGGCTCTCGGAAGCATTATCTTCTCCCAGCCAGAGAAACGGCGGCTGCTGAACTCCATCACCCACCCCGAGATCCTGAAGGAGATGCTGAAGCAGATCCTGAAGTACTTCGTGCTCGGTAAGAGGCCTTGGCCAGCCTGCCAGGACTCCTGCTTGGGCAGGAGCCATCCCTGCTCCCTCTGCCTTTGGTTTGAATGTGGGGAGAGGGACAGGGATGACAGAGGAAGGAAAGGGACATTGAGTGACAGCCTTTGTGCTCTGCCTGCGGTGGCCTTTGGTGTCAGTGTTTGGAGGATTCATTCCTGATTCACTCCTGCCTTTCACTGCTGCCCTTCGCCGCTTTCCTCTGCGGTTTCAAGTGTATCTGTAAGGCCTGGGAGCAGCTTTGCTGAGATTACCGACCGGATAATGCCACGCTCCTGAAATGGCCACATATCCCTCCCTGCCCCCAGCCTGCTCCAGCCTCACTGCGAGCTGTGGAGCCCTCTGAGTGTCGATAAGGTGAGGGATGGGCTGACAGCTGTGGCTTCCAAAGCCCCACGTTCCCCCTGATAAATGGAACAAATGCAGCTGTCAGGCTGGGCTGGGGAAATGCCAGATAAGATCACCAGCTGTTCCAGAGGTCTCCATGCAGACAGACAGATGCCTTAATAGAGTCAGTCTGGATTGGTGGTGCTTATCAGAGCTGAGCCCTGGGAGAGCTGAACAGGCTGGGGCACCACAGGGCCGAGCTCTGCTGCGGGGTGAGGAGGAGAAGGAAGCACACAGGAAGCAACAGGCAGGAATGCCAGGAGCCAGAGATGGAGTCTTGAACTCGGGGCTGCGGGCTGAGGAGGCGGATGCTGTTCTGGCCCTCAGCTAAAGTGCTGTGTGGCTTCAGCAGGCTGCTTTGTCCTCATTAGTCAGGATTTAATGATTTGGGATAGCTGGATGTTGTCTCTGAGGATCACTGTGTAAGGAAAGCTCTGATCGATCAAATCAGAGGGCAGCGAGAAGCCTCTCAGGGCGGAGGTGCTGGTGGAATGGTGGCTCCTTGGATGATGATGTCTTTGTCAAGACTTTGGTGTGGGCAGCTCGGTTTTAGGGGGGCTATAAAGAGGGGACACCAGCCTGAGTTGTCCCTATGACTGGGGGACACACAGGGGAGTGAAATAATGACTTAAAGCTTTTCCCTCCACTCACCCTCTCCCCCAGACTCAGCAGGGCATCTCCCACCTCCCCAAACACTGGCCAAGGGCAGAGGCGTGGAGTGATTGACTGTGAGAAGCTCTGCTCCCTGTGGGTCAGAGGTTTTAAACCAAACTCAGCCAGTTTTGGTGAGAGTTCAGCCCTTGGGCTGTGCCTGGAGGCTCCCCCCACATTTCAGTGTCACAGCTGCAGGAGGTCTGTGGGGATTTCCTTGCTCCCCTTGGAAAAATGGAGCTGTTTGGCCAAAGCTTTTCATAAAGGGAGGAAAGCTGAGCGGGGAAATGTTGGCTCAGATGGCTGCAGCCTGGTGAAGTCTTGGACAAGAGCAGGAGTGGAGAGCAGATCCTGCTGTGGGCACTGCTTCCCGGGAGAGGCCAGCACAGCACACAGCTGCTGCTCCTGCCAGCCAGGCACTGCTGCTCTCATTTCAGCTCCTCGTTTCAGCTCCTCATTATATTTCTGCAGTTTCACCTTTGGTCTGGAGCAGCCAGGTTAGGGTTGATTTTTTTTTTTTTTCCTCTGGAAACTTGGAATGAAACCATTTCCTCCCTGTGAGAGGGAGGAGGGCCAGCAGGCTCTGCTCTGCTTGGCTGTGATCATGGAGCTGTAGAGCTCCTGCTTGCTTTGCTTTTCCTGGCCGTGGTGTGTGTGCAGCATGAGGGATTTGGGAATGAGTGTTAACTCTGTTCCCTTTTTTGGGGAATGCTGCCATTTCCACAGGCTACCGCTACGTGATCCTCGACATCCCTCTGCTCTTTGAGACCCGTGGATTGACCAGGTTTATGCAATACACAGTGCTGGTTTATTGGTAAGTGCTCTGGGAACCACGAGGACAGGGACAAAGCCATCTCTCTCAGAGAGGACCATCATGTGTCTCCGCTGTGGTGAGGGTTCAGCCTCAGCCCAGGTGCAAAGCTCATTGAGAGAAGGAACACCTCCCTTTATAGTGCATGAGGGCCTTCCCGAGCTTTCCCTGGAGCCATCAGAGAGGGGATTCACTGCCTTTGGGCCTCCCACAGCCCACGCTCCATCAGGGCAGGATCTGGGGCACTGTTACAGGCTGTGTGAATGCTGAGAACAGTGGTGGCTCTGCTGATCCAAGTGCAGGCTGGCTGTGTCAGAAATGACAAGGGGGCGCCTCTCTCATTCCCACTTTATCCCAGTGTTTCCCCCTGGTGCCCGAGGAAGGCAGGTCCCCCGTCCCCTCCCAGCCCCAGCTCAGCCCCGTGCTCCGCCCGGCAGTGACCCCCCGACGCAGCTGGCGCGGCTGATGAAGAGGAGCGGGCTGGGCGCGGCCGAGGCCGAAGCTCGGATCAGCTCCCAGCTGCCTCTGGAGGAGAAGCGCCGGTGGGCGACCCACGTCATCGACAACTCCGGGGACTGGGAGAGCACTCGCCGGCAGGTCCTGCAGCTGCACACTCGCCTCGAGGATTCCCTGGATTTCCTCTGGGCACGGCTGGTGGTGGGCACGGCTGTTGCCGGGCTCGGAGGGCTGGTGTTCCTTCTCATCCGGCATTTCATCTCTTAATTCACCTTTTCTCTTAGGCAGGGAAGGGGCCTGAATTTCCCCGTTTGAAAAGGGCAGTGAAAGGCCACCTCTGTTAATGAGCTTTGCCAGCTGAATGCAGACAGCGGTGTGAGGCATCTCCTTGCACACTTCCCAAGGTGAACACAGCCAGAGGTTTTTTCAGGCACATTCTCCCTGCTCAGGTTCTCACCCACCAGCTGTGCCTGTGGGATGACGCCCTTGTCCCCATGTGGGTCTCTGTTGTGGGATTTCAGTGAGCTGAGGCACTTTAATCTGGGACATCTCACTTTAATCAGGTACAATCTCACTTTAATGTCTTCCAGGACAATCTTTTTCCTAGGGCTGGGTGAATTCTCAGGCCCTGTTATTGCCTCCAGTGTCCCCTGGGGTGACTCCCCATAGCTCAGCCCTCCTCATCCAAATTTAGATTTGGGATTTCCCCTCTTTCATGTTGATTTAATAGAAACTTGTTCAATCAGCGAGGGGGAGGACAGCACCTCATTCACATGGATCAGGTGTTCAGCTTGCTGCCCTCCCCCCTGCCCTCTGCCTCTGTGGCCATCACTCATGGGTCACCCTGGGCTTTGGATCCAAGGGTGTGATCCAGCCTGGAGCAGGCTGAGACCTGGGCTCTGCCTCATTCAAACTCATTTCCTGCTGTTTGAGCTTCCTTCAGCGGCAGTTCCCCGGTGGGAGAGCCGAGCCTGGGCGAGGCGGGTGCTGGGTCTTCACTTTTGTTTTAATAAAACACTGAAAGCAGCTGCTCCACATCCCGTGGCTCTTCCCAGGCTGCTCCCAGGCTGCTCCTATGCCGGGGCACGGCTGCGCTCTGTAAAGTTCAGCACACGCAGGAAGAGCTGCCGGCCGCTCCTGCTTTTCCCAGTAAACATCCCTGAGCTGCTCCAGGAGCTGCTTGGAGCTTCAGCCCTGCCATGGCCTTCCTTGGTGGGGCTGTGGGCACCCCACTGGGTGGGTCTGGCTTGCTGGGATGTGATCCTGGACCTGCTGTGGTTCTCTGTGGCCAGCACGTTTCCTCTGGGGTACCCCTGTCCCCAGTGCCACTGCTTGTCCCCACACTTTGAGAAAGGTGGATGCTGCCAGCCCCTGGCCACCTCCCTGCACATGGTGATCCCTGGCATGCTCCAGGATGTTCCCACCCTCATGCCTGGCCTTGGGCCTGTGAGGCAATGTCCTGCCTGTTCCCTGTGCCATCCTTTAGGCACAGGGACCTTCTCAGGGTGTCCCCAGCCAGCATGTGCCCCTTTTTTGGGCCAGGCACCCTTCCACCTTCGTCCTCCCCTGAGCCCCAGTGTGCACCCGCAGCTCCCGTGTCTCACTCACCTGGAGGGACCTGGTGGTCCCTGTGCAGCTCCAGGGAGCCTCCGTGAGCTGGAGCGCCCACCTGGCCACCCCGACTCTTCCAGCCGTACCCGAGCTCTGACCCCTCCGTGCTCTAAATGCTCCGTAATTGTGCAGTGCCGCCGGAGTCCCTGGCAGGCAGCCATAAATCAGGGCCGGAGCGGGATTTCTCGGCCGAGATAAGAGCCGGTTCCGCCTCCCTCCCGCCCGCCTCCGCGATAAATGGGGCCCGGGGTGGAAGGATGGAGCGAGACGGGGCGTAATCGCATTTGGCGCTTCGCTCCCGCCCGGCTGACGTTCGCCCGCCGCTAACGAGTTTAGCGGAGCCGGGAAAGCGAGCGGATCCAGGGGCATGGTGAGGCACAGGGCTGCCCACGGCCGGGGGAGCCTGCTGCGGGGGCCCTGGGCTGAGCTGGGGGCTGACCCCCTGCGTGGGCTGCGGGCCCAGGCGTTGGCACCCACGGGGAAAGGGCTCTGGAGCTTGGCTATGGAGTTGTGTCCGTGGGAGCTGTGCGGTGCCCACCCGTGGGTGCTGCCCGGGATTGCCTCAGCACCAGCAGTCCCACTCCTGCCCATCCCACACCCCAGCCAAACCCCCTCGGGGACAAGCCCATGGCCACCTGTGGCCGTGGCAGTGGCCTCGGCCATCCCCTGCCAGTGACAGATGGCTCAGCCTCCTGGACCGGGTGGTAGCGGCCATCAGTGGCCATGGAGGGGGCCCGGAGGACACCCTGGCTGTGCCCCCCGAGCGGGCTCCACATGGGCTCCCAAAGCCCGTGGGTGCCGATGGAGGATCCTGGGTGCCGATGGAGGATCCTGGGTGCCGATGGAGGATCCTGGGTGCTGATGGAGGATCCTGGGTGCCGATGGAGGATCCTGGGTGCCGATGGAGGATCCTGGGTGCCGATGGAGGATCGCGGGTGCCGATGGAGGATCCTGGGTGCTGATGGAGGATCGCGGGTGCCGATGGAGGATCCTGGGTGCCAATGGAGGATCGCGGGTGCCGATGGAGGATCCTGGGTGCCGATGGAGGATCCTGGGTGCTGATGGAGGATCGCGGGTGCTGCACCTCGGCCCCAGCCCGGGCACAGCCCCGGCCCCGCGCGTTGAGGCCGCCCCAGCTCGCCGCACGTCCCGCCATCGATCGCGGAGCAGCCGCCACCGTCACCGCGGGCCCGCGCCCACCGGGGCGGCTCGAGCAGAGCCGGCCCCGCGCCGCGAAGCCAAATATTTGACTGTGCAAATTGGCGGCCGGATCGATTCTGCTGCGGCTGGCGGGGGCTCGTGACAGTCGGACCCTCCTCCTGCCGCACCTCTGCTCCTGCAGTCCCTTCCGAACCGGAGCGGCCCCACCTGGAGCCCTGCCTTCCCCAGTGCACCCCCTTCCTGGGGCACCCCCTCTCCTCTGCACCCCTTCCTCGGAGCATCCCCTTCCCCATTCCTGCAACCTCCCTTTCTTGGAGCTCCATCCCTGGAGCACCCCCTTCGCAGAGCACCCCCTCCCTGGGGTAACCCCTTCCTCAGAGCACCCCTTCCCTGGCGTACCCCGTTCCTGGAGCCCCCCTTCCTTGGAGCATCCTCCATGGGACACCCGCTGGGCCAGGGGGTGGGGTCCGATGTCCCCCCACGAAGCTGCAGGTACAGGGTGATGTCCCCCCATGGGGCGTGTCCCCAGGTGTGAACTGGGGGGGCGCCTCAATACCCACAAGGGTGAACAGGCGGGGTTGGGTGAGTGTGGTGTCATTGCATGGCACTGGTGTCACCAGTGTCACTGCATGGCGTCTGTCGTCACAGGTGTCACTGTCACTGCACAGCCTCCGGGGTGTGGCACAGTGTCAGTGTCGCTGCACACCTCCCTGGGGTGGCACATAGTGTCACCGTGGCTGCACAGCCCCACTCGTGTCACACGGAGCTGCTGCGCAGCCCTGCGGTGTTGCACAGCTTCACTGTTGCTCCCTGGAGTGTCACATGGTGTCACTGTCACCGCGCAGTGCACAGGGTGTCACTGTCACTGCGGGGCCGCCGGGTGCCACGCAGTGTCACTGCAGCTCCCGTGGATTGTCACACAGAGTCACCGTCAGTGCCTGGTGCTGGGGCTGTCACACAATGCTATGTCACTGCGTGGCCCACGGGGTGTCACCCCCTGTCACCGTCACCGCCGGCCCACAGTGTATGGTCCAGTGTCACTGTCACTGCATGGCCCACGGGGTGTCACCCACTGTCACCGTCACTGCACAGCCTGGGGCGCCACATACCGTCACCGTGCAGGACCCTCCCTGGTGCCACCCCTGCACACCCCATCGCTGGCACCCACTTGTCACTGCGCGCCCCTCCGTGTCACACCCCGCCCCCAGCGGCCGTGGGGCACCCCCGCGACAGCACAGCTGGTGCCAGCAGCCCAAATCCCGGCTGCTCCCGCCCCACGTCACCCTGGGGGACACGTCCCCGAGCCCGTCCCCTCCGCCAGCCGTGCGGCCGTCGCCTCCCAGCACTCACCACCGGCGCTAATTAACTGCCGGTGTTGGCAGCCCTTAATTGCCGCGCGGTGGGAGGGTGACGGGCCCCGCCGTGTCCGTAATGAGAGGCAGCGTGACGGGGACAGGGACGGGGGATGCGCCACACACACCTTGCCCTCCCCCTGCCTGCGGCCGGGCTCCCCCCGCTGGGCAAGGGACGGTGCCGGGTGCTGGGCTGGGACATGCCGGGATGGCGCTGGCCCCGGGGCCGGCCCGCTAGCCAGCCCCTGGATCCGCTGGCTGGCCACCAGCCTCCTGCTCAGCTAGCCAGGCAAGCAGACGGGCAGCTGGACGGGCAACCTGATGGTGGCCAACTGGCCAGCCAGGCAATCAGCCATCTGGCCAACTGGCCAGCCAGGCAACCACCCCACCAGCCAAAGCCAGCCCACCCCAGCCATCGCCCCTCCATCCAGCCAGCCCACCCCAGCCATCGCCCCTCCATCCAGCCAGCTGGGTGTCCCACGAGCCCGCTCACTGCCAGTAAGCCAGCTGGCCACCAACCAGCGGCTCACCAACCAGCCTCACTTGGCCTTCAAGGCCAGCAGACAGCTGGCCCTCCCTGCTCACAGCTGAATGTCCCTGTCCCGTGGCCCTTCCAGAGCCCATCCTGAGGACACAGTTGGAATTTGGGGACAGCATCCAAACTCCTGCACACAGCCACTCCCTCCCCGGGCTCGTCACCGTGGGCCGACACTGGGCTCGTTGGTAGTGTCCAGCTCTGTCTTGATTCCAGCTGAGCCACGTGGGCTGAGCCACGGAGGGGGGCACAATGTCCCGGTCCCCCTGGCCAAGCGTGGTCCTATGGGCAGCATCTGCCACAATGCCAGGAGGGGAAACTGAGGCACGGCACAGCGCCGGCCCAACGAGCCCCCTGCCCAGGCCCGGCCACCCTTGCCCTTCCCCAAATCCTCCTCCATGAGTTCCACAGCGAGCGGGAGGTGGCGGGCACAGCCACCCCCGGCCAAAGCGGCGCCCCTGGAGCATTGATTGTCCCCGTCCCCGCTGCCGGCGTCCCCAGCATGGCCCATCCGCCCCCGCGCCGCGTTGCCAAAGCAAACAGCCGAGGGCTCGGCCGGCATCGATTCCGCGGGAGCTGCTGTTTGCTTAACCTTTGCAGAGGAGCGGCGGGCGTCGAGCGGAGCCGCAGCCACCGCCGCAACAGCTGCAGCCACCGCTGTCACTGCTGCCACCACAGCCACCGCTGCCACCACAGCCCTGCAGCCACCTCAACTGTTACTGCCACCACCATCACTGCAGCCACCACCGCAACCACCGCAGCTGTAACAGGCACTGTTGTCACCGCTGCAGCCACCATTGCAGCAGCCACGAGCACTGCTGCCACCGCTGCCACCACAGCCACTGCGGCCACCACCACTACCACTGCAGTCACTGCTGTCACTGCAATCACTGCTGCCATCGCTGCCACCACAACCACAGCAGCCACTGCTGCCGCCACCGCCTGCCTTTGTCCCTTTCCCGCCTCCCGCCCTCCCAAAAGTGGCCACCCGGAGCTCTGCCGATCCATTCCCTGTGCCCAGGTGGGTGGAGCTGGTTTGAGGGCCTGCCCTGCACCCCCTCCCCATGCAGGGCTTGGGGACAGGGAGCACCTCAAGGGTTCCAGCCAGTGTCACCTGGGGTGTTGTAGCCCCCATACAGTGCTGCTGTCCCACAGGCTGTCCTGGCTCTGCACCCGCCTCTCGGGCCACAGCTTAGGGACATGGTGGCCGAGGGTGGTGGCCTTGCCATGGGGACAGGGTGGCCCAGAGTGATGCCGTGGCCTGGGGTGGTGGCTATGCCAAGGGGACCCAATGTCCTGTGGCAGCAAGGTGACCTGGGGCTGTGTCCCCACCATGAGGATGCAGCAGCCAGTACCAGGGATGTCCCCTGAGCCTCCAGGTGAGACGAGTGCCCTGATGCGGCCAGGGCGTGCCTGTCCTCCCTCTGTGTCCCCACCAAGGCCACCCTGTCCCCACGCAGAGCCCCTGCCCACCCGGGCCACCCCGTCCCCACGCTGCTGGTGACTCACGCAGCCCGTGACCTCGCCAGGCGTATTTTTAGGCGCTTGTTAAAACAGAAAGATAACGAGGAATAGGGGGGTGTGGAGAGGGGGGTGACAAAAATGATGGAGAAAAGACGCAGGGAAACAGCTGGTGACATAATGGAAACAAACTTTGAGGGGGGAATACAGTGCTGGCAGCACCCCCACCCCAAAATACACTCCCCCTCCCCAGCCTTGTAAAGACCCCAGGAATAATTGCCTCCTTAAAGGTAGCTAATTGATTTCTGCTCGCTGATTAAAGCCTCTGCGGGAGCAGGGGGACATGCGGGGGCGATCGATGGCTGTCAAAAGTCCCCTTGGTTCCCCCTCCTTTGGGGCGGGGCTGGGGCTTGTCCCCCGTGTGTCCCCTGGGGTTTGGCACCATTGCACAGGCGTGAGGGGGATGAGGGGATGCACCCCCAGGGTCTTTTTTGGGGGCAGGGGGGATGATGACCCTATGGACCTCACAGGTGGCACTGAGGTTGATGCCACCTCGGTGTTGTCACCGAACCGCTGTGGCGGACGGCACCGGGAGCGGCCCCGGGCCGCTCTCTGCCTGTGTGTCCGGGTCGCCCTCCCCCATCCCCGCGTCCTTCGCTCACCCCCGGCGCTGGCGGCGCCTGTCACTTGCCATCGCGTCCTGCTGTCCCCGCCGAGGCTGATGGAGATGGCAGGCGACGGAGCGGGCGCAGCCGCGTGTCCCCATGTCATGAGCCCGCCGGTGCTCGGCCCCGGGCGCGGCTCTTTCGCGCCGCCCGGCCACGCCGGCGGTGGCACCTGCGGGCGCCCCGTTGTCACTGTGGCCTTTGCCACCAGCGGCGACATCTCCCACGGGCCCACGGCTGACCGCCACGGATGCTTGGCCACGTGGGTGTCACCTGGGCTGTCCCAAAGCGCGGTCCCTCGTGGGAGGGGAAACTGAGGCAGGGAGTAGGGGCGGGCCCTGGGGACCATCCCTCGTGGGTGTTCTTCTGTGGGGACGCAGGTGACGGGTTCCAGGGGTGTCCCCATCTCCGCGGGGACGCTCGGAGTGCTCGGGGTCTGGGGTGGGGACAGGTCGTGGCTCGGGTGACACGCGGGGCCGGGTCACAGAGGGACCCCGCGCACTTGGAGGAGAGGGGTCAGTGGGGCAGCCGGGGCCGATCCCACCTCCCTGCCTCAGTTTCCCTCCCTCGGAGAGGGGGATGTCACGGGTGGGCGTGGTTAACACCGACGGAGGCGCGTCCGGGATGGGTGGGCGGGACCGGGGGGCGTGTCCGGCGGCGGGAGGGGCGTGGCCCGGCGGGGTGGGCGTGGCCCGAGCGGCGCGGGGCGCACCGGAGCCAGCGGAGCGCAGCGGAGCCGCCGCCAGCCCGAGCCCCCCCGCCGCCGCCGCCCTGCTCCCCCCCGCCGGCACCATTCCCTCCCCCGGGCGCCAGCGCGCCCCGGCCGGGCGGCGGCTCAGCCTGGGCCGGAAAACTTTGCTGGCGGCCGCGGCGGGGGTGGTGATGGTTCTGGTGCTGGTGGTGCTCATCCCGGTGCTGGTGAGCTCCGCCGGTACCGACGGCCGGTACGAGATGCTGGGCACCTGCCGGATGGTCTGCGAGCCCTACGGCCCCGCCGCCCCCCCGCAACCGGCCGAGCGCGGCCCCCTCCCGCCGCCCTCCACCCTGGTGCAGGGTCCCCAAGGCAAACCGGGGAGACCGGGGAAACCGGGACCGCCGGGACCGCCCGGAGAACCGGGACCGCCGGGGCCGGTGGGGGCGCGGGGTGAAGCAGGAAGACCGGGACCCCCGGGATTACCGGGACCGGGGGCTACGGGCGCGGTGAGCGCGGCCACCTACAGCACGGTGCCGCGGGTCGCCTTCTACGCCGGCCTCAAGAACCCCCACGAGGGCTACGAGGTGCTCAAGTTCGACGACGTGGTCACCAACCTGGGCAACAGCTACGACGCCGCCTCGGGCAAGTTCACCTGCGCCATCCCCGGCACCTACTTCTTCACCTACCACGTCCTCATGCGCGGCGGCGACGGCACCAGCATGTGGGCCGACCTCTGCAAAAACGGGCAGGTAAGGGCTGCCCATCCCGGCTCCCTCCGCGGGACCGGGAGCTCGGCTGTCCCCAAGCACGGGAGAAGGGCTATGGGTGCTTCCCCGTCCTTCTCCTGGCCTCAGCGACGCGCCCTGTGGGTGTTCCATCCTTCTCCTGGCCCCAGGAGCGCACCCCCAGGGTGCCACATCCTCTTTGTGCTGATGATGGACCGCGGGTGCTTCCCCAGGGGCCCCGTCCTTTTCCCGGACTCCTGGGTGCTCCATCCTTCCCCTGGCCCCAGGGATGCATCCCCAGGGTGCCACATCCTTCTCCCAGTGCTGATCACGGGCTCTGGGTGCTTCCCCAGGGTGTCACATCCTTCTCCCCGTGGCAGTGATGGGCTCTGGGTTCATCCCTGGCACGCCACATCCTGCTCCCAGACATTGGCATGTGGCACGCACCCCTGGGGTGTTTGATCCTTCTCCCAGTGGTGAGGATGGGCTCTGTGTGCACCCCCAGAATGCTGTCCTTCTCCTCCCCCCAGGGATGTACCCCCAGGATGTTCTGTCCCTCTCTCAGTGACAATGATGGGATTTGGGTGCGTTTCCAGGGTGCCACATCCTTCTCCTGGGCACGGAGGTGTAACCCCAGGGTGCCCTGTTCTACTCACAGTGACATGATGGACTCGGGGTGCACCCCCGAGGGGCTCTGTCCTGCTCCCATCTCTGGAGCTGCATCCCCAGGATGCTCCATCCTTCTCCCAGTGACAGTGACGGGCTCTGGTTGTGTCCCCGGGGTGCTCCATCCTGCTCCCCGCCCTGAAGGAGCAGCCCTGGCGTGCCTTGTCCTTCTCCCAGAGACAGTGCAGGGCTCCGGGTGCACCCCTGGGGTGCCCTGTCCCTCTCCCAGGGACAGTGCAGAGCTCCGGGTGCACCCCTGGGGTGCCCCATCCTCCTCCTCCTCCCGTTCCCAACCGCTGCCCTGTGTGCCCTGTCCCCTCTCCCAGTGCTGGGGACAGTCACCATCCACCCTGACGTGTCCCCAGGGGTTCCCTCAGCTCTTTCCTTGGCCGCGGAGATGTTCCTTGGGTGCCTTGTGATGTCTTGTGGTGCCTTGGGACACCCCCACAGCGTCCCCGGGGTGCCACCCCCCGCCCGAGCCATTGTCCCCGCGGGGACAGGGCTCCTCGGCAGGGACAGTGTCAGCGGTGGCCTCGAGGGGGGCAGTGCCTGCCCCGCTTTTGGGGGCCTGCACCCCCAGCCCGGAGCCGGCTCTGCCGCTGCTGCTGGGTCAGGAGAGACGGGCTGCGTGGGGACCCCGCGGGGGACACGGACCCCCAGGGTGGCTCCATCCTTCCCCTCCCCTCTCCTGCATCCCCACGACCTTATCCCGCTGCCACCCCCAATGCCGGGACTGAGCCTCGCCATCCACACGCTTTTCGGGTGCCCCTTTCCCACGCCGTGTCCCCCTCCCGGCCACGACTCGAGGGACGAGATGTGGCTTTGCCCCCAGGGCTGCCACCCGAGCTCAGCTCCCCTGGATGTCACCGCAGCCGGCATTCCCGCGGGATCCATCCACTCTGCTCGCGTTTCCCAGCGTTTCCTCCGGCACCACAACGCGCCATGCATCCTTGTCCCGAGGATGCGGGACCCCAAATAAACCCGAAACTGAGTTATCACCCCAGAAACAGCCGCGGGGCGAGGCAGGAGCGGGAGCCTTGTCACGGCCCCCGCGCCTCACCCCTCCCGAGCCCTCCCGAGCGGGAGCACAGCGGGAGCCGCTCGCAGCTTTTCTCCATCCAAACAGTTCACGTTTCCTTTTCTTGAGATTATTTTTGTCCTCCCCCGCCCTCCAGCCTTAAATTTTGGGGGGTGCCAGCGCCGCTTGGCACTTCTGGCTCTTTCTCCCAAGCAGCATCCGTGTAACTCCGGACCGAGCGCCCCAAAAACTCACCTCAACCCTTTGGCCTCCCCCAAAAATCTTTTTGGGGACCACCCCAAACCTTCCTACCCCCCTAGCTCTGCTGGGCATCAACATTCCTGGATGAATTTCCAGAAGCTCTGGAGCCCCTTGTGAAGAGGAGCTGCGCTCGGGCGGGCGATACAACTTAATTAACTGCTTGTTAATTACTAACAAGGCATCGCTGCATCGATATCTATAAAGAAGATCCCCCTCAATGGCCCAAATAATTAAAAAATGGGGTTATTTAGGGGGTTGCTGTCAAAAATCCCCCGACCCTGGCATGGTGTGGGGTTGCCAGCAGACAAAGGTCGATCCTGGCGTATTCAGGGCAAGTCAGAACTTGGGGGGCCCCCCTCTGGCCCCCCAAAATCACCTCGGTGCTGCCGGTTTGGGGGCTGCCCATCACCGTTGGGTCGGGGCTGGAGTTAATGAGAGCCAGGGGAGCTGCTGCTGGTGGTTAATTAGCATTAATTATTATTTATATTAGCCTGTAGCTGAGGCAAGGACAGCGGGAGGGGGACGGACGGAGGGATTGATTGATTGATTGATTGATGGATGGATGGATGGACGGACGGACGGACGGACAGGGCTGGTACTGGTGGTTTTGGGGTCCCCCTGCTGTAGAAGGCCATCCCCAGCTCAGGGAGGGTCACAGCCCCAGGGCACTGTTGGGGACAGTCCCCAAGGGTACACAAGGACATGCTGGGGGGTCCTGGGGGCACCCACTGCCCTGTCTGGGGGTCGGGGGGGGGCATCTGCTGATGCACCCAAGGGCCCTGGGGGGCACCTGCTGCTGTGCCCAGGGAGGTCTGAGGGGGGGCACCCCCGCTGTGCCCAAGGGTGCTGGGAGGGCACCCAGAGCTGTGCCCGAGGATCCTGAGGAGCACCTGCCACTGCGTTTGGGGTCTCAAAAGACACCTCGGGGTGCTGGGCCGTGGTGGCATGTGGGGAACGTGGCGTCCCCGAGGCCCCAAGTGTCACTGCACATGGCAGCACCCCGCTGTCCCCTGGCTGCCTGAAAGCTCCTGGGTGTAGCCACCTTGGGGACCACTTCAGAGTGTCCCCAGCACGGGGACACCCCCAGCCTTGTCACTGGGGTCAGGGAGAGCGGCTGCGGCAGAGCCCAGGCTGGGGCCATGCCACCCCCATAACTCCCAGCTCCCGGCTGTGCCATGGGGAAACTGAGGCACAGAACAGGACGAGGGGGTGAGGCCGTGGTGGCAGCCCCCCTCCTGTGCCACTGCGGTGCCTGGAGCGGCTCAGCCCGGGCCCAGCGCTGCCATTTATCTTCCCCGGTTAGCGAGGGCTGGCGGGCGCGCCGTGATGAGGCGGCTCCTTAACGAGGGAAGACGGATGGCACCGGGCAGCTCCAGCTGTGGCGGGGGGACGGTGGTGGGAGCCCGGCGTCAAATGGCTTTTCCTGGCTCTCGCCCTCACGGCATCTTCCCTCGCTCGTGTTCCGCAGCAGGACTGCCCGGGAGAGGCAGCGTCCCCTGGAGCCTGGGGCGCTGGGACTGACATTCCCGCCGGGAATGGGGACCCTCGCGGTGGCAGGGTAGACACAGGGTGACTTTTAACAGGGTGAGTGTTGCTGGTGGCGTGAGGGACGCGGCTGCGTGGGCAAATCCTGCGGGATCACCAGCCTGGCCGTCTGTAGGTTCCAGAGTTTACAGCGTCCCACCCCAGCATCGCAGGCTGCCGATGGGCTCGGGGAGGTGCGGAGTGGTCCCCCGGGACTCCTGTCCTGGGAGCAAAGGACAGGACTGCGTGGGGACAGCCGTCCTTCTCGCACCGCTCCGGGACACCGCAGCCGCTCGCCGGTGCCCGCCCGCCCCGCGCGAGCCAATTAAGAGCCGATTCTCGTCGGTTGTAATTAGCGGCACCTTCTCCCGGCGCAGCGCTTCTGCATTTCACTTGGGATTTCAGCAGCCGCCTTGTCACTGTCACCCAGCGCCGCGATCTCCCCGCGAGGCGCCGGCGGAGATTTGATTACCCAAAGAATTCTGCAGCGGCAGCGGGCTCCAGCCGCGGAACCGCTTCTCCCGGCGGTGACGGCTCCTCGGGCTCTGCCGGCGCCCAGGAAACCTTTCTGGGGGGGAGCATCCTGCCCCGCAGTGGGTGCGGGTCCGTGTCACGGGGGATGTGAGTTCAGCCCTCGCCGCACGCTCACGGTCCCCGTGCAGCTCCCGGGAAGCGCTGCGGGATGCAGGGTTCGGTGGTTTGGGTTGGGGCTGGCCTGGCAGATGGGGTGCTGTGTCCCAGGCGTGGCCCTGGATCCAAACCCAGAGACGGGGTCCTGCATCCAATCCGCAGTCAGGGTCCTGTGCCAGAGCCGCGGTCCCATGTGGAGCTGTGGTGCCGTGTCTGACCCACGGTCCCGTGTCCAAACCTGGGTTTGGGGTCCGTGTCAGAGCTGTGGTGCCATGTCTGACCCACGGTCCCGTGTCCAAACCTGGGTTTGGGGTCCGTGTCAGAGCTGTGGTGCCATGTCTGACCCACGGTCCCGTGTCCAAACCTGGGTTTGGGGTCCGTGTCAGAGCTGCGGTTCTGTATCACAGTGGGGTCCTGTGTCTGGGCTGTAGCCCTGCACCTGAACCCAGAGCCGCAGTCACACGTCTGTGCCACGGTCCCCCGTCAAACCCAGAGCCGCGCTCCCGTGTGGGTGCCCGCGGGGTCGGGGGGGCTCTGGGCGGCGCTCGGCGGAGCCGCCTCCACCCGGGACCCGCTCACCCACGGCGGGGGATCCGGGGCGCCCCACGCTGCCCCGGGGCGGGTGGATCTGATGCGCGTGAGGCGGGACCCGGCGCGTCCCGTGGGATCCGCGGGCCGAGGCGTGCTCTGAGCCGGTCCCGCGGTGTCCCCTGGGCAGGTCCGGGCCAGCGCCATCGCGCAGGACGCCGACCAGAACTACGACTACGCCAGCAACAGCGTCATCCTGCACCTGGACGCGGGGGACGAGGTCTTCATCAAGCTGGA